>NC_084567.2:38907500-39102500 GCF_033978685.3 Nerophis lumbriciformis
GGCTTACCTGCACGCTGCTTCTGCCGCCTCCTTTTCGCATCCTGAGAACACGACCGTCACCAAAATGCCACTCAGGGTGACACGCCTCTCCTTCCCAGCACAGTCCCAGACACTCACTTTATACCTTCCCGTGATTGGAAAACCAAGTTATGTTCATCATTAGCTAGAAGTTAATGCTCGCGAGTAAGACCGGATGTTTAGGTGGGATCTTACCAGGGTCACTGTGACGTTTGTTACGCCAACTAATGCTTGGAACTCAACTTGCTACCAAAAACATAACAATTAGCTGTAATGAAAGACAGCTACAAACACACATACACACACGCACGTAAGTATGTGTATATAAATGCATACAAACATATAAATATACATGTATATATATATATATATATATATATATATATATATATATATATATATATATATATATATATATATATATATATACATATACATGTATATATACACATATATGTATGTATGTATGTATGTATGTATGTAAATATGTATGTGTATATGTATATATACATCTATATGTATATATGTATGTATGTGTGTATATATGTATATATGTGTATGTATATATGTTTATAATATTTATCTATGTATATGTGTATAAATGTGTATATGTACATCTATATGTTTTATCATATACATACACATACATATACATAAATACATGTATGTATGTATATGTATGTGTGTATATATGTATGTGTAAAAATGTGTATGTATGTATATATATTTATAATATGTATACATGTATACATTTACGTATATGTATATGTGTATGTACTGTATATGTATGTGTGTATGTGTTTATATGTATATACATGTGTATGTATGTATATTTATTTATAATGTGTGTATATATATATATATATATGTATATATATATATATGTATGTATATTTATTTATAATATGTGTGTATATATATATATTTTTTTATTTTATTTTTTTTTCATCAGCAGCTTTTCCATATTTTTTATGGATGATTATTGACGTTTAGATTTTATATATATATGTATATATATATATATATATATATATATATATATATATATATATATATATATATATATATATATATATATATATATATATTCCGTCACATGTGCATGCGTGTGTGTGTGTGTGTGTGTGTATATATGTGTTTATATGTATATACATGTGTATGTATGTATATTTATTTATAATATGTGTGTATATATATATATGTGTATATATATATATTTTTATTTTTATTTTATTTTTTTTAATTATTATTATTATTATTTTTATTTTTTTATTTTTTTTATTCTATTTTATTTATTTTTTTTTATTTTTTATTTTTTTCATCAGCAGCTTTTCCATATTTTTTATGGATGATTATTGACGTTTAGATTTTATATATATATATATATATATATATATATATATATATATATATATATATATATATATATATATATATATATATTCCGTCACATGTGCATGCGTGCGTGTGTGTGTGTGCGTGTGTGTGTGTGTGCGTGTGTGTGTGTGTGTGTGTGTGTGTATGTGTTTATATGTATATACATGTGTATGTATGTATATTTATTTATAATATGTGTGTATATATATATATGTGTATATATATATATATATATATATTTTTTTTTAATTATTATTATTATTATTTTTATTTTTTTATTTTTTTTATTCTATTTTATTTATTTATTTATTTATTTATTTTTTTTCATCAGCAGCTTTTCCATATTTTTTATGGATGATTATTGACGTTTAGATTTTATATATATATATATATATATATATATATTCCGTCACATGTGCATGCGTGCGTGTGTGTGTGTGTGTGTGTGTGTGTGTGTGTGTGTGTGTGTGTGTGTGTGTGTGTGTGTGTACCCTTTCTCCTCAGGCAGAAGACTAGTATATGTATATATGCATGTATGTAGATATATATATATGCATGTATGTAAATATATATATATATATATATATAATGTATATTTATAATATGTATCCATCCATCCATTTTCTACCGCTTGTCCCTTTTGGGGTCACGGGGGTGCTGGATTCAGGCGGAAGGCGGGGTACAACCTGGACATGTTAGCATGTTACATAACATATGACACATTTTCGTTTCTCATTAAAACATGTCCGAAAAGTAGTAGGTAGAAGCAAAGCTATTAATTTTACCCTATTTTCCCAGGAAATGTCCCATATTTTCAAATGCAAACGTTGACAGGTACGATATATATGCATGAACTGAGCTTCATCATTTGATACAGTTCTACCATTACATCGTACCTAATGATGATGAATTATCTGGAGATTAGGATTTTTAATAACAACTGGAAACTCTCCCAGCCAATAAGGTGGAAACGTCCCCCGAGTAGTGTGGGTAGGGGTTGAATATGATTACAGTGCAGCAAGCCACAAAGAGAAGATGGCATAAGATAAGACAACTAAATGATAAACAAGATGTTTATGCCGTGTGGTGCACAAAGAGATAAGAGCTGCACAATATCATGAGAGCCAACACAAGAGTATTATCAAGATATATAAATATTTATAATTACCCTTGTGTATCTATGCCCATATTGTAATGACATGTCATCACCCACTAATGAAACTGAGTCATATTCCAAAATATGATTTGTGAGCTTATGGTGACCTTTTCAAATGTCCTTGAGGCAGTAAAATAGGACGCGTCTTAAACTTAATTTCTCTTTTCATTGCAATGTCCATAAAAATGGCTTCTTTTCATTGACTGTTTCAATCAGGCTCACATGAATGCAGAAAGTATAAGTGACAAAAGGGGCGGTACCTCTGGATTGGCAGACCGGGGTGGTGGTTCCGCTCTTTAAAAAGGGGAACCGGAGGGTGTGTTCTAACTATCGTGGGATCACACTCCTCAGCCTTCTCGGTAAGGTCTATTCAGGTGTACTGGAGAGGAGGCTACGCCGGATAGTCGAACCTCGGATTCAGGAGGAACAGTGTGGTTTTCGTCCTACACTCTTAGAAATAAGGGTTCTAAAAGGGTTCTTCAACAAGGGCTGAGGTTCTAACTGGAACCATTTGCTTCTGAAAAACCCTTTCCCGAAGAAAGGGTTTTTCAAGGGTTCTTGGTAACGCTAATGGTTGCAGTAAGAACCATTTTGATCCAGAGAACCCTTTAAAACCCCTTTTCTGAATAATTGGTTTTAAAAGGGTTCTCACTAACACTAAGGGTTCCAGTAAGAACTATTTTGATCCAGAGAACCGTTTTTGGAAGAAAGAGTTCTTCAGGGATTGTTGAAAGCATGGGTAAGATCCTGTGTCACCAGGGACATACTTCCTGATAACATTTGCCAATAATGGTGCCTATCTTTAAATAAATGTTTTTCTCATTAAAATGTTTTGAATGTTTGTTCAATGTCAACATGATAAATGACCACAATATAATATGAACTAAACTGATCTGTAGAATACAATATGGTTCTTTATAGAACCCTCAGAAGACAAGACGGATATCGGTGAAAACCTTTGAAAAGGGATGTTTTTAGAACCCCCTGTGTCAGGTCTAGATGAAACCCTTGAAACATGAAAGAGTTCTTTGTGGAACTCCCGTGTGGGTTCTAGATGAAACCCTTGAAACATGAAAGGGTTCTTAGTGGAACTCCCTGCATGGGTTCTAGATGAAACCCTTGACAAACGAAAGGTTCTTAGTGGAACTCCCTGTGTGGGTTCTAGATGAAACCCTTGAAATACGAAAGGGTTCTTAGTGGAACTCCCTGCGTGGGTTCTAGATGAAAGTCTTGAAATACAAAAGGGTTCTTAGTGGAACTCCCTGTGTGGGTTCTAGATGAAACCCTTGAAATATGAAAGAGTTCTTAGTGGAACTCCCTGCGTGGGTTCTAGATGAAACCCTTGAAATACAAAAGGGTTCTTAGTGGAACTCCCTGTGTGGGTTCTAGATGAAACCCTTGAAACATGAAAAGGTTCTTAGTGGAACTCCCTGCATGGGTTCTAGATGAAACCCTTGACAAACGAAAGGGTTCTTAGTGGAACTCCCTGTGTGGGTTCTAGATGAAACCCTTGACAAACGAAAGGGTTCTTAGTGGAACTCCCTGCGTGGGTTCTAGATGAAAGTCTTGAAATACAAAAGGGTTCTTAGTGGAACTCCCTGTGTGGGTTCTAGATGAAACCCTTGAAATACGAAAGGGTTCTTAGTGGAACTCCCTGCGTGGGTTCTAGATGAAACCCTTGAAATACAAAAGGGTTCTTAGTGGAACTCCCTGTGTGGGTTCTAGATGAAACCCTTGAAACATGAAAGGGTTCTTAGTGGAACTCCCTGCATGGGTTCTAGATGAAACCCTTGACAAACGAAAGGGTTCTTAGTGGAACTCCCTGTGTGGGTTCTAGATGAAACCCTTGAAATACGAAAGGGTTCTTAGTGGAACTCCCTGTGTGGGTTCTAAATGAAACCCTTGAAATACGAAAGGGTTCTTAGTGGAACTCCCTGTGTGGGTTCTAGATGAAACCCTTGAAATACGAAAGGGTTCTTAGTGGAACTCCCTGCGTGGGTTCTAGATGAAAGTCTTGAAATACAAAAGGGTTCTTAGTGGAACTCCCTGTGTGGGTTCTAGATGAAACCCTTGAAATACGAAAGGGTTCTTAGTGGAACTCCCTGTGTGGGTTCTAAATGAAACCCTTGAAATACGAAAGGGTTCTTAGTGGAACTCCCTGTGTGGGTTCTAGATGAAACCCTTGAAACATGAAAAGGTTCTTAGTGGAACTCCCTGCATGGGTTCTAGATGAAACCCTTGACAAACAAAAGGGTTCTTAGTGGAACTCCCTGTGTGGGTTCTGGATGAAACCCTTGACAAACGAAAGGGTTCTTAGTGGAACTCCCTGCGTGGGTTCTAGATGAAAGTCTTGAAATACAAAAGGGTTCTTAGTGGAACTCCCTGTGTGGGTTCTAGATGAAACCCTTGAAATATGAAAGAGTTCTTAGTGGAACTCCCTGCGTGGGTTCTAGATGAAACCCTTGAAATACAAAAGGGTTCTTAGTGGAACTCCCTGTGTGGGTTCTAGATGAAACCCTTGAAACATGAAAGGGTTCTTAGTGGAACTCCCTGCGTGGGTTCTTTGTAGAACCTCTCATGGGGGGTTCTGGGTGGAACCTTACACACACAGTTCTAGGTAGAACCCTCCAAAAGGGTTCCAGGTGGAACCTTTATAAAAAGGTTCTACCTGGAGCCAAAAAGGGTTCTCCTATGAGGACGAGCCGAAGAACCTTATATGGTTCTACTTAGCACTTTTATTTCTAAGAGTGTAGTCGTGGAACTGTGGACCAGCTCTATACTCTCGGCAGGGTCCTTGAGGGTGCATGGGAGTTTGCCCAACCAGTCTACATGTGCTTTGTGGACTTGGAGAAGGCATTCGACCGTGTCCCTCGGGAAGTCCTGTGGGGAGTGCTCAGAGAGTATGGGGTTTCGGACTGTCTGATTGTGGCGGTCCGCTCCCTGTATGATCAGTGTCAGAGCTTGGTTCGCATTGCCGGCAGTAAGTCGGACACGTTTCCGGTGAGGGTTGGACTCCGCCAAGGCTGCCCTTTGTCACCGATTCTGTTCATAACTTTTATGGACAGAATTTCTAGGCGCAGTCAAGGCGTTGAGGAGATCCGGTTTGGTGGCTGCAGGATTAGGTCTCTGCTTTTTGCAGATGATGTGGTCCTGATGGCTTCATCTGGCCAGGATCTTCAGCTCTCGCTGGGTCGGTTCGCAGCTGAGTGTGAAGCGACTGGGATGAGAATCAGCACCTCCAAGTCCGAGTCCATGGTTCTCGCCCGGAAAAGGGTGGAGTGCCATCTCCGGGTTGGGGAGGAGATCTTGCCCCAAGTGGAGGAGTTCAAGTACCTCGGAGTCTTGTTCACGAGTGAGGGAAGAGTGGATCGTGAGATCGACAGTCGGATCGGTGCGGCGTCTTCAGTAATGCGGACGCTGTATCGATCCGTTGTGGTGAAGAAGGAGCTGAGCCGGAACGCAAAGCTCTCAATTTACCGTTCGATCTACGTTCCCATCCTCACCTATGGTCATGAGCTTTGGGTTATGACCGAAAGGACAAGATCACGGGTACAAGCGGCCGAAGTGAGCTTCCTCCGCCAGGTGGCGGGGCTCTCCCTTAGAGATAGGGTGAGAAGCTCTGCCATCCGGGGGGAGCTCAAAGTAAAGCCGCTGCTCCTCCACATGGAAAAGAGCCAGATGAGGTGGTTCGGGCATCTGGTCAGGATGCCACCCGAACGCCTCCCTAGGGAGGTGTTTAGGGCACGTCTGACCGGTAGGAGGCCACGGGGAAGACCCAGGACACGTTGGGAAGACTATGTCTCCCGGCTGGCCTGGGAACGCCTCGGGATCCTCCGGGAGGAGCTGGACGAAGTGGCTGGGGAGAGGGAAGTCTGGGCTTCACTGCTTAGGCTGCTGCCCCCGCGACCCGACCTCGGATAAGCGGAAGAAGATGGATGGATGGATGGATGGATGCAGTCAGACCAAATACAAAAACATAGGACGACGATACATGCTTGTGACGGTTGATTGTGTTTATTATGATACCATAGATCCAGCAAAAGTAAAAACAATTTTCAACAAAATGTGTTCATGCGGTGGAGTGCCAAGATGCTCATTTATGGATCACGGCGGCGTTCATGTTTAAGATTTAATATCATTTTGCAGTCCTCTGCCAAACTTAAAAAGCCCTAATTTGGACCAGCACCAAATTTTGCATACATAACCACGTCTTCCATATTGTACTTGAATTGTCAGGATTCATGCATTTAAGGACAATATTACACAAAAATGTTCACCTTCTTATCATAATTGTCTTAATCCTGCAAACACACAATAGTGCAAAAAAAAAAAATCTAAATTCCAATTATATGTATGGATGGAAATATATATGTACCGTATTTTTCGGACCATAGGGCGCACCGGATTAAAAGGCGCACTGCCGATGAGCGGGTCTAGTCAGGTCTATTTTCATACAAAAGGCGCACCGGATTATAAAGCGCATTAAAGGAGTCATATTATGATTTTTTTTTCGAAATGTAAACTACTTCCTTGTGGTCTACATAACATGTAATGGTGGTTATTTGGTCTAAATGTTGCATAGATGATGTTTTACACATCATCATACTCGCCAACCCTCCCGGATTTTCCGGGAGACTCCCGAAATCCAGCGCCTCTCCCGAAAACCTCCCGGCGACAAATTTTCTCCCGAAAATCTCCCGAAATTCAGGCGGAGCTGGAAGCCACGCCCCCCTCCAGCTCCATGCGGACCTGAGTGACGTCAGGTGCGCAACACCACGTAAATCGTTGGCCAACCAAAAAGTAACCCCAGTACGCTATAGCCAACATTCCCCAGGAGATGGCAACAGACAAACATAGATCACTCTATTACATTCCTCCCCTTTTAGAAATGTATAGAAGTTACTCAAAATAAATAAACAACCCAACCAAAAAAATGCAGCAGCTCAATTAAAAAACTGTATTTAAGCCACATTCTTTTCTTTTTTTTTTAGTACTGAACTCTTAAACCTCATTTGTAAAAAAAAAATAACAGGCTTATTATACAAACAGTATTTGTACACCTTTAACACAGATTTTTATACTGTCTTCAGAGATTCCGTTTTTTTGGTGGTACTCGAAACCTTTCTGGGTACCTGCTAAAGGGTGTTCAGCATGGTTAGAAAAATAGTGACAGAGAATAGAACAAGGATGGACAATTCAACCCTTAACTCAACAATGAGTAGATGAGTGTTATGCGTGTGTATATGTGTAAATAAATGAACACTGAAATTCAAGTATTTCTTTTATTTTTATATATATATATATATATATATATATATATATATATATATATATATATATATATATATATATATATATATATATATATATAATAAAATAAAAATATATATATAGCTAGAATTCACTGAAAGTCAAGTATTTCTTATATATATATATATATATATATATATATATATATATATATATATATATATATATATATATATATATATATATATATATATATATATATATATATAGCTAGAATTCACTGAAAGTCAAGTATTTCTTTTATATATATATATATATATATATATATATATATATATATGAAATACTTGACTTGGTGAATTCTAGCTGTAAATATACTCCTCCCCTCTATATATATATATATATATATATATATATATATATATATATATATATATATATATATATATATATATATATATATATATATAATAAAATAAATATATATATAGCTAGAATTCACTGAAAGTCAAGTATTTCTTATATATATATATATATATATATATATATATATATATATATATATATATATATATATATATATATATATATATATGAAATGAATTCTAGCTGTAAATATACTCCTCCCCTCTTAGCCCCCCCCCCCCAACCACGCCCCCCCCCCCACCTCCCGAAATCGGAGGTCTCAAGGTTGGCAAGTATGCACATCATCTTCAAGTCCCTTTCTGACAGTCGCTTCGTGGGCGGTCTTATTTACGTGGCTCACCTTCGACAGCGTCTTCTTCCCTGTCATCTTTGTTGTAGCGGTGTAGTGTGCAAGGACGGGAGTGGAAGAAGTGTCAAAAGATGGAGCTAACTGTTTTAATGACATTCACACTTTACTTCAATCAATAACGGAGCAGAATCTCCTCATCCGTGGCTCACTAGTGCAACAACAACGCCCGAAATGTGTCCTGTGAAAAACCGTCCGACCGGAACTCTCTAATAACTAAAGTTCCTCGGGTGAATAATGTAAACTCACTACACCGGTATGTTTTAGCGCTTTCATGGCGAGTTTACTGACAGATATAAGTAAGAACTTTACACTACTTTATATTAGAAATGACAACAGTGGAGGATGAATGTCACATAACAAGAAGATTGAGAAAAAGAAGAAGCTTATCGACTATGGCGTTGGCACGGACTACAATGGCAGACCTGTGCACATTTCCAGGACTTATACAGATCCCAAAAACAGATCAGCAGGTACCAGAAGGTAAGAAAAGTTGGTTTTGCATAATATTGCCAGATATGTCTGCTGATGGGTGCCATTTTGCAGTCCTTATACACACACCATAGTAATACTTAGGTAGCCGTAATAGGTCGACAATCCATCAAGTGGTGTGGCTTCAAAGTCACACTAAAACACTTTGACAGATTTTTGATGTTCTTTATTTTCAATGGAACATTTAAAGTTTTGGTGTTGTTTACTAGCGTCATATTGCAGTCTACACGTATCTCTTATGTGTGACTGCCATCTACTGGTCACACTTATCAAAACACCAAGTAGCAAATAAAATTGCTTCAATGTCGGTAAGCACAACCAGAATTACTCCGCACATTAGGTGCAATGGGTTATTTATAAGGCACACCGTGGATTTTTGAGAAAATGAAAGGATTTTAAGTGCGCCTTATATTGTGGGCGTGGTTGGAGGCGTGGCTAAGAGGGGAGGAGTATATTTACAGCTAGAATTCACCAAGTCAAGTATTTCATATATATATATATATATATATATATATATATATATATATATAATAAAATAAATATATAAATAGCTAGAATTCACTGAAAGTCAAGTATTTCATATATATATATATATATATATATATATATATATATATTTATATATATAAGAAATACTTGACTTTCAGTGAATTCTAGCTATATATATATTTATTTTATTATATATATATATATATATATATAATATGTATATATATATATATATATATATATATATATATATATATATATATATATATATATATATATATATATATATATATATATATATATAAATAAAAGAAATAGTTGAATTTCAGTGTTCATTTATTTACACACACATAACACTCATCTACTCATTGTTGAGTCCATCCTTGTTCTATTCTCTGTCACTATTTTTCTAACCATGCTAAACACCCTTTCGCAGGTACCCAGAAAGGTTTCGAGTACCACCAAAAAAACGGAATCTCTGAAGACAGTATAAAAATCTGTGTTAAAGGTGTACAAATACTGTTGGTATAATAAGCATGTTATTGTTTACAAATGAGGGTTAAGAGTTCAGTACTAAAAAAATAAAAAAATAAAAATGTGGCTTAAGTACAGTTTTTTAATTGAGTTGCTGCATTTTTTGGTTTGGTTGTTTATTTATTTTGAGTAACTTCTACATTTCTAAAAGGGGAGGAATGTAATAGAGTGATCTATGTTTGTCTGTTGCCATCTCCTGGTGAATGTTGGCTGTAGCGTACTGGGGTTACTTTTTGGTTGGCCAACGATTTACGTGGTGTTGCGCACCTGACGTCAAGTGTGTGAGTCTGTTCTGAAGTCTACAGTAAAGAGACGTACTTCATCACCTCGCCTGGTTATTGCCTCCAACTCAATATATTACAACAACATTGCTGTTTACGGCAGACGAACTGCTTTACGGTAGACTAAAACATGACTGCTGTTGTTGTGTGTTGTTGCCGCGCTGGGAGGACGTTAATGAAACTGCCTAACAATAAACCCACATAAGAAACCAAGAACTCGCCCTCCATCATTCTACAGTTATAACGTGTTTGGGTAGGCACGCTGTTTATATTGTGGGAAAGCGGACGTGAAAACAGGCTGTTGACACGTCACTCAGGTCCGCATGGAGCTGGAGGGGGCGTGGCTTCCAGCTGCGCCTGAATTTCGGGAGAGTTTCGGGAGAAAATTTGTCCCGGGAGGTTTTCGGGAGAGGCGCTGAATTTCGGGAGTCTCCCGGAAAATCCGGGAGGGTTGGCAAGTACGATAAATGTATACACATATACATATTATAAATATATATTATACATACATACATATACACACACATACATATACATATAGATGTATATAAACATATACACATACATATTTACATACATACATACATATATACATATACTTAGTCTTCTGCCTGAGGAGAGAGAGTACACGCACACACACACACACACATATATATATATATATATATATATATATATATATATATATATATATATATATATCAGTGACGTGCGGTGAGGTTGATGGCTGGTGAGGCACTGACTTCATCACAGTCAGATTTACAAACATATGAACCCTAAAGAGTATCTTATTCACCATTTGATTGGCAGCAGTTAACGGGTTATGTTTAAAAGCTCATACCAGCATTCTTCCCTGCTTGGCACTCAGCATCAAGGCTTGGAATTGGGGGTTAAATCGCCAAAAATGATTCCCAGGCGCGGCGCCGCTGCTGCCCACTGCTCCCCTCACCTCCCAGGGGGTGATCAAGGGGATGGGTCAAATGCAGAGGACACATTTCACCACACCTAGTGTGTGTGTGTGTGTGACAATCATTGGTACTTTAACTTAACTTTAACTTTACACATACAAACTGTAGCACACAAAAAAAGCAAATTTAATTAAAAAAACGTTATTATGGTCTTACCTTTACTTATAAGTACGGGAAGAGTGGTGTTCGTGTTGGAGGAGTTGTGAATGAATGAAATATGAAATCCGTGCTGCAGTCTGCAGGTGTACCTAATGTTGTGTCCCTGCAGTCGTTCACGGCTCCTCCAACGCGAGCATTGTTGTTTTTGCACTTTTTGGCTTCTTGTTAAGTGACTTTTTTTTGGGTGGATTCGGTCTTGCACGTGGAGGGTTTGGGTGTGGGCTTTGGTTGGTGTGGCGCTCCCGTCGGGGGTTGCATTCTGCGGCGGGGGTGCATTAACCGGCACCAGGAGGCAGGATTACTGCGAGCCTCACACAGTGCGTCTTCGCAGCAGTTTTATGATTGCTCAGCACAAGAAATACGTTACACACATACAGTTGTTGACAAAATACACTGTACATTATATACCTCAGCTAACTAAACTATGGAAATGTATAATATAGTTCGTATAGCAATACGGTCTCACTGCACAGCAGGCCAGCAGTTAGCCGAGTCATTGCACAATCCATGTTGAGGCACTGAGTGACGTGCCTCAACTGGCTGCTGATCACCGCACCGTCTCTGCTCAGTATTTGAACGGCAAATGTGAAAATTATGCGATTTTGAATAAAAATAATCTAAAACTGGTGAAGTTAAATGGAAAATAACTTTATAGTATAATCACTGGATACATTTAACAATTTAATTATTTTTATTTTTTTAACTTTTTTTTTCTTTCCATGATGGCAGGTATATATATATATATATATATATATATATATATATATATATATATATATATATATATATATGTATATATATATATATATACATATGTTAGGTTTATTTGGTGTGACAAAAACTAGTTTGAAGTGCTGATAATGGATACTATAGGAGCTTCTATTATTGTTTACAGTCACAGCAGCTATTTTTAAAAGTCAGCTCGGGAATAGTGAGGACTTCCCGAGAAGGAAATCTGAATCATGTGACATAAGAGATTTATCGCAGCCCCACTCCGCATCACCCGGTGTCACCTGCAGAGAAAACACAGCACCGCCAGGTTTTACTGGCGTGATTTAATTTGAAAGACTCCGAGCCCTTTCTACTGGAGCACTTTTTTTAAATTAATTCAGGAATAAAAGACTCCCCACCAAATATGTTTTGACACACTTTATTTCTTGAGCGAGTTCCTCCCCACACTGCTCCTCAAGCAGCACCCGGGCAACACGTCTCCTCTAACACGACAAATAATAACCATGTTTGCAAAGTTGTTCGGTGCAAAAGTACCGACAACATGACGGCGCTAGTGGTTCCACGTTTCCTACACAAAATAGAAAAACAACTCAAAGCCTCATTCAACTGTTTACAGAAGATTGTCATGTTTAATGCAAGGAGAGAGGGCACACCTGTCAACAATTGCATATTTTTCCAAGTAAAATGGGAAAATAGGATTTTTTCCATTTTCATCACAAAAACGCTCTTATATCAGTAGAAGAACCCCAAAAAAGCCACCTGGTCACACTCAAATCAGAGCTCGAACCCACACCCCGTTTAATTATTAACTATTTTAATTATGGTAGTGTTGTATACTTGATGGTCGGGACAGCGATTGTGTGATGGTTGAATAGCCAAGAAGACGCCAACGTGGAATCGTCGAATAAAAAGCTTTATTTGTTTCAGCGAGAATCAGACAGGAACTGCAGTTTCCAGGAGAAAGAGTATGGGCCTGATTACTCTTCTGCTGTCTTCTTTGACAACTGTCCTTAAAGGATAAGCGGAAGAAGATGGATAGATGGATCCAGTTACAATGAGGTAACTGTCCATCCATCTTCTTCCACTTATCCGAGGTTGGGTTGCGGGGGCAGCAGCCTAAGTAGGGAAGCCCAGACTTCCCTCTCCCCAGCCACTTTGTCCAGCTCCTCCCTGGGGAGCTCGAGGCGTTCCCAGGCCAGCCGGGAGACATAGTCTTCCCAACGTGTCCTGGGTCTTCCCCGTGGCCTCCTGCCGGTCGGACGTGCCCGAAACACCTCCCTTGGGAGGCGTTTGGGTGGCATCCTGACCAGATGCCCGAACTACCTCATCTGGCTCCTCTCCATGTGGAGGAGCAGCGGCTTTACTTTGAGCTCCCCCCGGATGACAGAGCTTCTCACCCTATCTCTAAGGGAGAGCCCTGCCACCCGGCGGAGGAAGCTCATTTGGGCCGCTAGTACCCGTGATCTTGTCCTTTCGGTCATAACCCAAAGCTCATGACCATAGGTGAGGATGGGAACGTAGATCGACCGGTAAATTGAGAGCTTTGCCTTCCGGCTCAGCTCCTTCTTCACCACAACGGATCGATACAGCGTCCGCATTACTGAAGACGCCGCACCGATCCGCCTGTCGATCTCACCATCCACTCTTCCCTCACTTATGAACAAGACTCTGAGGTACTTGAACTCCTCCACTTGGGGCAGGGTCTCCTCCCCAACCCGGAGATGGCACTCCACCCTTTTCCGGGCGAGAACCATGGACTCGGACTTGGAGGTGCTGATTCTCATCCCAGTCGCTTCACACTCGGTTGCGAACCGATCCAGTGAGAGCTGAAGATCCTGGCCAGATGAAGCCATCAGGACCACATCATCTGCAAAAAGCAGAGACCTAATCCTGCAGCCTCCAAACCGGATCCCCTCAACGCCTTGACTGCGCCTAGAAATTCTGTCCATAAAAGTTGTGAACAGAATGGGTGACAAAGGTCAGCCTTGGCGGAGTCCAACCCTCACTGGAAACGTGTCCGACTTACTGCCGGCAATGCGGACCAAGCTCTGACACTGATCATACAGGGAGCGGACCGCCACAATCAGACAGTCCGTGACTCCATACTCTCTGAGGACTTCCCGGGGTACACGGTCGAATGCCTTCTCCAAGTCCACAAAGCACATGTAGACTGGTTGGGCAAACTCCCATGCACCCTCAAGGACCCTGCCCAGAGTATAGAGCTGGTCCACAGTTCCACGACCAGGACGAAAACCACACTGTTCCTCCTGAATCCGAGGTTCGACTATCCGGCGTAGCCTCCTCTCCAGTACACCTGAATAGACCTTACTGGGAAGGCAAGTTGATGCCGTGGTACTTTTTTCATAGATTTCAAACAAAGGTGGAAAAGAGAAATTCCCTTTTTAAAGGGGAACATTATCACAATTTCAGAAGGGTTAAAACCATTAAAAATCAGTTCCCAGTGGCTTATTATATTTTTCGAAGTTTTTTTCAAAATTTTACCCATCACGCAATATCCCTAAAAAAAAGCTTCAAAGTGCCTGATTTTAACCATCGTTATAAACACCCGTACATTTTCCTGTGACGTCACATAGTGAAGCCAACACAAACAAACATGGCGGAAAGAACAGCAAGCTATAGCGACATTAGCTCGGATTCAGACTCGGATTTCAGCGGCTTAAGCGATTCAACAGATCACGCATGTATTGAAACGGATGGTTGTAGTGTGGAGGCAGGTAGCGAAAACGAAATTGAAGAAGAAACTGAAGCTATTGAGCCATATCGGTTTGAACCGTATGCGAGCGAAACCGACGAAAACGACACGACAGCCAGCGACACGGGAGAAAGCGAGGATGAATTCGGCGATCGCCTTCCAACCAACGATTGGTATGTGTTTGTTTGGCATTAAAGGAAACTAACAACTATGAACTAGGTTTACAGCATATGAAATACATTTGGCAACAACATGCGCTTTGAGAGTGCAGACAGCCCAATTTTCATCAATTAATATATTCTGTAGACATACCCTCATCCGCTCTCTTTTCCTGAAAGCTGATCTGTCCAGTTTTGGAGTTGATGTCAGCAGGCCAGGGAAGCTAGGGTCGATAGGGGGTTTAGCTCGCTCGTCTGCGGGAACAAACTGCCGCCATTGCTTGCCGTGCTACCGAGGTCCTTTGTCCCTGAATCGCTCACACACTCCGGCAGATTCAATGGGGGTCTGGCGGCAGATTTCTTTGACTTTATGGTTGGAAATGCATCTGCTTTGAGTGTCGCAGGATATCCACACATTCTTGCCATCTCTGTCGTAGCATAGCTTTCGTCGGTAAAGTGTGCGGAACAAACGTCCAATTTCTTGCCACTTTGGCATCTTTGGGCCACTGGTGCAACTTGAATCCGTCCCTGTTCGTGTTGTTACACCCTCCGACAACACACCGACGAGGCATGATGTCTCCAAGGTACGGAAAACAGTCGAAAAAAACGGAAAATAACAGAGCCGATTTGACTCGGTGTTTGAGAAAATGCTTCCCGATGAGAGCGAATATTAGAAAGGCGTTTAATTCGCCAAAATTCACCCATTTAGAGTTCGGAAATCGGTTAAAAAAATGTATGGTCTTTTTTCTGCAACATCAAGGTATATATTGACGCTTACATAGGTCTGGTGATAATGTTCCCCTTTAAAGGCTGCAAATATCCGTTTTCTGTCACGTCTACACACCGTGAAATGTCATTATTCCAAATATCCCTGAATGTAGATTCTCTGCTAAAACGATACCAAATATCTGTTCCCGCTCTCATGCTGTCACGTTCAAACACTGAGGACATCTATTAAACAAGACAAAAGGCAAGGAATCAAACAGAGACAGAATTCAATTTGGACTCAATATTGAGGAGAGACATGGCCACTGCACTTCTCTGCACAGTCCTGCACCACGCTCTGACGAAGAAGATTTTCGTCTCCTCTTTATTACAATATTCAATGTTCACGCGCCAACACATGTCTCAGCAGGAATGGGGAGTACCGTATTTTCCGCACCATAAGGCGCCCTGGGTTATAAGCCGCGCCTTCAATGAACGGCATATTTCAAAACTTTGTCCACCTATAAGCCGCCCCGTGTTATAAGCCGCATCTAACTGCGCTAAAGGGAATGTCAAAAAAACAGTCAGATAGGTCAGTCAAACTTTAATAATATATTAAAAACCAGCGTGATGTGGGCGCGCATGGAGTCGTATATCAACATGGACGGAGCTGCGTGAAAAAAGCCACCCGGCCTCTTCGCGTAAACTTCCCTTAACCACTCGCTCATCTTTTCTTCATCCATCCATCCCTTCGAGTTAGCTTTTATGATGACGCCGGCTGGAAAGGTCTCTTTTGGCAAGGTCTTCCTTTTGAATATCACCATGGGTGGAAGTTTCTGGCCATTAGCATGGCAAGCTAGAACCACAGTGAAGGATGACTTCTCATTCCCTGTGGTGCGAATATTCACCGTACGTGCTCCCGTTGTATCCACAGTGCGGTTCACAGGAATATCAAAAGTCAGTGGAACCTCGTCCATGTTGATAATGTTCTCTGGCCGGATCTTTTTTTCAGCTATCTTGTTTTTACAATATGCACGGAAAGTAGCCAGCTTTTCTTGAAAGTCTTTAGGCAGTTGCTGTGAAATAGTAGTCCGTGTGCGAATGGAGAGATTGCGTCTTTTTACCTTGAAAAAAAATTTTTACCTTGAAAAAAAAATTTTACCTTGAAAATTTTTTTGTACCTTGAAAATCATTTTTTACCTTGAAAAAAAAATTTTACCTTGAAAAAAAACATTTTACCTTGAAACTTTTTTTGTACCTTGAAAATCATTTTTTACCTTGAAAAAAAATTTTTACCTTGAAAAAAAAATTTTACCTTGAAAATTTTTTTGTACCTTGAAAATCATTTTTTACCTTGAAAAAAAAATGTTACCTTGAAAATTTTTTTGGACCTTGAAAATCATTTTTTACCTTGAAAAAAAAATTTTACCTTGAAAATTTTTTTGTACTTTGAAAATCATTTTTTACCTTGAAAAAAAAATTTTACCTTGAAAAAAAAAATTTTACCTTGAAAATTTTTTTGTACCTTGAAAATCATTTTTTACCTTGAAAAAAAAATTTTACCTTGAAAAAAAAATTTTACCTTGAAAATTTTTTTGTACCTTGAAAATAATTTTTTTACCATTTACACAACGTGACAACTTCACTGCTTTTGGGTTTGTATTTTGTAGCCAGCTATCCGCTGCAAACAGCACCTTTAAGTAATATTGTGTGGAGTTTTTTTGGCATTTTCTTCATACGATCATTTTCAAAAAATTGAATAGTAGCCAGCTTTTCTTGAAAGTCTTTAGGCAGTTGCTGTGAAATAGTAGTCCGTGTGCGGATGGAGAGATTGCGTCTTTTCATGAACCGGAAACCTGTCGCTTAGTAGGAGCCATTTTGTGGTCTTTACAGATGTAAACACACAAAGGAAATGAAACGTAATATCCGCGCGCTTCTTCTTCTTCTACGGGGGCGGGTGGTTGCTTACAGTAGAAGAAGAAGCGCTTCCTCTTCTATGGGGGCGGGTGCTTACCTTGGCGGTTGCTTGGCGTAGAAGAAGAAGCACTTCCTCTTCTACGGGGAAAAAAGATGGCGGCTGTTTACCGTAGTTGCGAGACCTAAACTTTATGAAAATGAATCTTAATATTAATCCATATATAAAGCGCACCGGGTTATAAGCCGCACTGTCAGCTTTTGAGTAAATTTGTGGTTTTTAGGTGCGGCTAATAGTGCGGAAAATACGGTGTGTAAAACAGTCATTGTTTTCGGTCGCTTCGAAGACCAAGAAGTGGGATTTCTCGGGCTTGGGCTCTTCCTGGATCCAGCTGGGGGCAGGTGTTGGAGGACAACGGATAACCCCTCCCGTCTCCTGACCACAGTTGCTTCAAAAGGGGCAGCGGGTCGTAAATAGCGTTGACTTCAAAGAGAGTTCGTTTAACACTTCAAAGAGAGTTCGTTGAGCAGATCCTGCCATCTGTCCGTGTTGAAATCACAGTGGAGTTTTACGAGCCTTCTTCCTCTTGTTAGGCCTCGAAAGACAGCATTGATAATACAACGTTTCTTTTGTGATAACTTATAAGCAATTATTCCAACACATGTCTTCTCCCACTGGCTATGAAGATTGGACATCCCAGCATGGGGTGTTTACGTGGGTGGGTTTAGTGGGACGTTCAGTGAGCACAAGCCTGTGATCCTGCACAAACATGTGGCAAGCATGACTCTACTCTTTATCGCGACCCGTCTCTCATTGGTCCTGCCTCACCGCCGTTTATCTGGCCGGGTGACATGGCAGATCTCTGGACACGTACAGGGGGAGGGGGGCGCCGAGTGGGGACTATCGGTGGGCCGAGTGTAATATACTGACCTCCTCCGAGGTTCAATTCTAAAGCTGTCATCTTCTGTGGGAGATAATGCGCCGCCTGGCAGACATAAGACTGTCAGAGCAGCAATCACACTCTGCAGCCTCGTGTCTGCTCTGGAAATAAATGATCCGGTCCTCTCATCCGTCTTTATATCGCCCGCATGGTGGGCGGGGGTCCAACTAGGCCACTTGTTGTACCCACCTGATGCATCATCTACAAAACCCAAAACCAGTGAAGTTGTCACGTTGTGTAAATGGTAAATAAAAACAGAATACAATGATTTGCAAATCCTTTTCAACTTATATTCAATTGAATAGACTGCAAAGACAAGATATTTCATGTTCCAACTAAACATAGAATTTAATGGCAGCAACACATTGCAAAAAAGGGCATGTTCACCACTGTGTTACATGGCCTTTCCTTTTAACAACACTCAGTAAACGTTTGGGAACTGAGGAGACACAGAATTCTTTCCCATTCTTGCTTGATGTACAGCTTAAGTCGTTCAACAGTCCGGGGGTCTCCGTTGTGGCTTCATAATGTGCCACACATTTTCAAATGGGAGACAGGTCTGGACTGCAGGCAGGCCAGTCTAGTACCCGCACTCTTTTACTACGAAGCCACGCTGTTGAAGTTAAAGTTAAAGTTAAAGTACCAATGATTGTCACACACACACTAGGTGTGGCGAAATTATTCTCTGCATTTGACCCATCACCCTTGATCACCCCCTGGGAGGTGAGGGGAGCAGTGGGCAGCAGCGGTGGCCGCGCCCGGGAATCATTTTTGGTGATTTAACCCTCAATTCCAACCCTTGATGCTGAGTGCCAAGCAGGGAGGTAATGGGTCCCATTTTTATAGTCTTTGGTATGACTCGGCCTGGGTTTGAACTCACAACCTACCGATCTCAGGGCGGACACTCTAACAACTAGGCCACTGAGTAGGAAACACGTGGCTTGGCATTGTCTCGCTGAAATAAGCAGGGGCGTCCATGATAACGTTGCTTGGATGGCAACATATGTTGCTCCAAAAACTTGTATGTACCTTTCAGCATTAATGGCGCCTTCACAGATGTGTAAGTTACCCATGTCTTGGGCACTAATACACCCCCATACCATCACACATGCGCCTATAACAATCCGGATGGTTCTTTTCCTCTTTGGTCCGAAGGACACCACGTCCACAGTTTCCAAAAACAATTTAAAATGTGGACTTGTCAGACCACAGAACACTTTTCCACTTTGCATCAGTCCATCTTAGATGAGCTCGGGTGTTGTTGATAAATGGCTCTCACTTTGCATAGTAGAGTTTTAACTTGCACTTCATTTTCAATGGGAGACAGGTCTGGACTGCAGGCAGGCCAGTCTACTACCCGCACTCTTTTACTACGAAGCCACACTGTTGAAACACATGGCTTGGCATTGTCTCGCTGAAATAAGCAGGGGCGTCCATGATAACGTTGCTTGGATGGCAACATATGTTGCTCCAAAAACTTGTATGTACCTTTCAGCATTAATGGTGCCTTCACAGATGTGTAAGTTACCCATGTCTTGGGCACTAATACACCCCCATACCATCACACATGCTGGCTTTTACACTTTGCGCCTAGAACAATCCGGATGGTTCTTTTCCTCTTTGGTCCGGAGGACACGACGTTCACAGTTTCCAAATGTGGACTAGTCAGACCACAGAACACTTTTCCACTTTGCATCAGTCCATCTTAGATGAGCTCGGGTGTTGTTGATAAATGGCTCTCACTTTGCATAGTAGAGTTTTAACTTGCACTTCATTTTCAATGGGAGACAGGTCTGGACTACAGGCAGGATCAGTCTAGTACCCGCACTCTTTTACTACGAAGCCACGCTGTTGAAACACGTGGCTTGGCATTGTCTCGCTGAAATAAGCAGGGGCGTCCATGATAACGTTGCTTGGATGTCAACATATGTTGCTCCAAAACCTTTCAGCATTAATGGTGCCTTCACAGATGTGTAAGTTACCCATGTCTTGGGCACTAATACACCCCCATACCATCACACATGCTGGCTTTTACACTTTGCGCCTAGAACAATCCGGATGGTTCTTTTCCTCTTTGGTCCGGAGGACACCACGTCCACAGTTTCCAAAAAAAACAATTTTGAAATGTGGACTAGTCAGACCACAGAACACTTTTCCACTTTGCATCAGTCCATCTTAGATGAGCTCGGGTGTTGTTGATAAATGGCTCTCACTTTGCATAGTAGAGTTTTAACTTGCACTTCATTTTCAATGGGAGACAGGTCTGGACTACAGGCGGGCCAGTCTAGTACCCGCACTCTTTTACTACGAAGCCACGCTGTTGAAACACGTGGCTTGGCATTTTCTTGCTGAAATAAGCAGGGGCGTCCATGATAACGTTGCTTGGATGTCAACATATGTTGCTCCAAAACCTGTATGTACCTTTCAGCATTAATGGTGCCCTCACAGATGTGTAAGTTACCCATGTCTTGGGCACTAATACACCCCCATACCATCACACATGCTGGCTTTTACACTTTGCGCCTAGAACAATCCGGATGGTTCTTTTCCTCTTTGGTCCGGAGGACACCACGTCCACAGTTTCCAAAAACAATTTTGAAATGTGGACTAGTCAGACCACAGAACACTTTTCCACTTTGCATCAGTCCATCTTAGATGAGCTCGGGTGTTGTTGATAAATGGCTCTCACTTTGCATAGTAGAGTTTTAACTTGCACTTCATTTTCAATGGGAGACAGGTCTGGACTACAGGCAGGCCAGTCTAGTGCCCGCACTCTTTTACTACGAAGCCACACTGTTGAAACACGTGGCTTGGCATTGTCTAGCTGAAATAAGCAGGGGCGTCCATGATAACGTTGCTTGGATGTCAACATATGTTGCTCCAAAACCTTTCAGCATTAATGGTGCCTTCACAGATGTGTAAGTTACCCATGTCTTGGGCACTAATACACCCCCATACCATCACACATGCTGGCTTTTACACTTTGCGCCTAGAACAATCCGGATGGTTCTTTTCCTCTTTGGTCCGGAGGACACCACGTCCACAGTTTCCAAAAACAATTTTGAAATGTGGACTAGTCAGACCACAGAACACTTTTCCACTTTGCATCAGTCCATCTTAGATGAGCTCGGGTGTTGTTGATAAATGGCTCTCACTTTGCATAGTAGAGTTTTAACTTGCACTTCATTTTCAATGGGAGACAGGTCTGGACTACAGGCAGGATCAGTCTAGTACCCGCACTCTTTTACTACGAAGCCACGCTGTTGAAACACGTGGCTTGGCATTGTCTCGCTGAAATAAGCAGGGGCGTCCATGATAACGTTGCTTGGATGTCAACATATGTTGCTCCAAAACCTTTCAGCATTAATGGTGCCTTCACAGATGTGTAAGTTACCCATGTCTTGGGCACTAATACACCCCCATACCATCACACATGCTGGCTTTTACACTTTGTGCCTATAACAATCCGGATGGTTCTTTTCCTCTTTGGTCCGAAGGACACGACGTCCACAGTTTCCAAAAACAATTTTGAAATGTGGACTAGTCAGACCACAGAACACTTTTCCACTTTCCACGAGTCCATCTTAGATGAGCTCGGGTGTTGTTGATAAATGGCTCTCACTTTGCATAGTAGAGTTTTAACTTGCACTTCATTTTCAATGGGAGACAGGTCTGGACTACAGGCAGGCCAGTCTAGTACCCGCACTCTTTTACTACGAAGCCACGCTGTTGAAACACGTGGCTTGGCATTGTCTAGCTGAAATAAGCAGGGGCGTCCATGATAACGTTGCTTGGATGTCAACATAAGTTGCTCCAAAACTTGTATGTGCCTTTCAGCATTAATGGTGCCTTCACAGATGTGTAAGTTACCCATGTCTTGGGCACTAATACACCCCCATACCATCACACATGCTGGCTTTTACACTTTGCGCCTAGAACAATCCGGATGGTTCTTTTCCTCTTTGGTCCGGAGGACACCACGTCCACAGTTTCCAAAAACAATTTTGAAATGTGGACTCGTCAGACCACAGAACACTTTTCCACTTTGCATCAGTCCATCTTAGATGAGCTCGGGTGTTGTTGATAAATGGCTCTCACTTTGCATAGTAGAGTTTTAACTTGCACTTCATTTTCAATGGGAGACAGGTCTGGACTACAGGCAGGCCAGTCTAGTACCCGCACTCTTTTACTATGAAGCCAGGCTGTTGTAACACGTGGCTTGGCATTGTCTTGCTGAAATAAGCAGGGGCGTCCATGATAACGTTGCTTGGATGTCAACATATGTTGCTCCAAAACTTGTATGTACCTTTCAGCATTAATGGCGCCTTCACAGATGTGTAAGTTACCCATGTCTTGGGCACTAATACACCCCCATACCATCACACATGCGCCTATAACAATCCGGATGGTTCTTTTCCTCTTTGGTCCGGAGGACACGACGTTCACAGTTTCCAAAAACAATTTTGAAATGTGGACTAGTCAGACCACAGAACACTTTTCCACTTTGTATCAGTCCATCTTCGATGAGCTCGGGTGTTGTTGATAAATGGCTCTCACTTTGCATAGTAGAGTTTTAACTTGCACTTCATTTTCAATGGGAGACAGGTCTGGACTACAGGCAGGCCAGTCTAGTACCCGCACTCTTTTACTACGAAGCCACGCTGTTGAAACACGTGACTTGGCATTGTCTCGCTGAAATAAGCAGGGGCGTCCATGATAACGTTGCTTGGATGTCAACATAAGTTGCTCCAAAACCTTTCAGCATTAATGGTGCCCTCACAGATGTGTAAGTTACCCATGTCTTGGGCACTAATACACCCCCATACCATCACACATGCTGCCTTTTACACTTTGCGCCTAGAACAATCCATGTGGTTCTTTTCCTCTTTGGTCCGAAGGACACCACGTCCACAGTTTCCAAAAACAATTTTGAAATGTGGACTAGTCAGACCACAGAACACTTTTCCACTTTCCACGAGTCCATCTTAGATGAGCTCGGGTGTTGTTGATAAATGGCTCTCACTTTGCATAGTAGAGTTTTAACTTGCACTTCATTTTCAATGGGAGACAGGTCTGGACTACAGGCAGGATCAGTCTAGTACCCGCACTCTTTTACTACGAAGCCACGCTGTTGAAACACGTGGCTTGGCATTGTCTCGCTGAAATAAGCAGGGGCGTCCATGATAACGTTGCTTGGATGTCAACATATGTTGCTCCAAAACATTTCAGCATTAATGGTGCCTTCACAGATGTGTAAGTTACCCATGTCTTGGGCACTAATACACCCCCATACCATCACACATGCGCCTATAACAATCCGGATGGTTCTTTTCCTCTTTGGTCCGGAGGACACCACGTCCACAGTTTCCAAAAACAATTTTGAAATGTGGACTAGTCAGACCACAGAACACTTTTCCACTTTGCATCAGTCCATCTTAGATGAGCTCGGGTGTTGTTGATAAATGGCTCTCACTTTGCATAGTAGAGTTTTAACTTGCATTTCATTTTCTTTTTTTTTTTTTTTTTTTTTTTTTTTTTTTTTTTTTTTTTTTTTATGTCCTGTCCAGCTTCTCAGGCAAATCATATAGTTGATGTAGATGCCCATGTCGGCTGTTCAGATTTACTTTACAAAAGAGAAGTGTAGGATACTTCTCTTGTTGCCTTATTTGTATTTGACTTTATTAAATGTATTTATATTATCATTTAGTGCAGCCGGGCCGGAGCAGGAGGGGATAGAAAGAGAAAAAAAAAGAAGACAGAGGGGGAAATTGTGGGGACAAGAGGGGGATTAGACAGAGAGACAAAAACAACAACAGCAAACAACAACAACAACAACAATAGAGCAACATCAGCAAATATGACATGTACAAATATGATGGTAAAAGTAATAGCAAATAAGCAGTTAGCGAAAAATAAAAAATAATACAGAAATGACAATGAGCATTATTACACTACAAATGGATCAATACAAATACCAATAGAAATAGCGCTATTGATAATGAACAATACCAATAATTTACCTTTATTATCAACAATACAGTTGTTTAAATGCAACAATACATATACGTAATGATAACTTGAGATACGAAAGAATGCAGAAAAATGGAGGGGGAGAAAGAGAAGCAACCTACATTAACCTTGTAGATTGTTATAGTCACAATAGGTTAAGCTTTGTCAGTGTGCCATGTGTTACACCCAGTTTACCCTAGGGCAACAACGTTAATATATGTTTGATGAAACGTGATTATGTGCATGAGTGTAAGTATGCATATGTACTTGTATATGTACAGAATGTGTATATGTGTTTGTACAATGAATGTATATGTACAGAATGTGTATATGTGTTTGTACAGTGAATGTATATGTACAGTATGTGTATGTGTATGTTTGTATATTGAATGTGCGTGTGGATGTACGAACATTAGGTAGGTAAATATGTACTGTATTTGTGTATGTATGTGGGAGCGTAGGTACCTATGTACGTATGTGAGCATACGTGAATTTGCATGTACAATACATTCGACTCCCAGAGTGCGTGGGAGCCAGAGCACGGCCCCATCACCCCCGAGAGCCCAACCCACAAACAGGAGGCGTGGTGCCCAGGGAACCAGGGACCACCGCCCCCACGCAGCCAAGCCGGCCAGCGACAGGAACCCCAGAGCCCGACCCACCGTACCGCCCACAAGGGCCAGCAGCAGGCCGCAGACAGACGCACCCGGCGGAGGACAGGGCACGAGAAAAGCAGGGGACAGCCAGACCCCAAGCCAGCGAGAGACCACACCCCACACGGGCAGAAAGGCGAGACGCCCCGCCCGAAGGACCCAGAGACTCCCCGCAACCGGACGGGAAGACCGCCCCCGCCCCACCGGCAACCGGGCCCCCACGAGCCCACCCCCCACCCCCGGAGAGCGCGGCGAGGCCAGCCCCCGGCCACCCCACCCAAACCGGCCGCCGCAGGACCACCAAGGCACAGGGCCACGGGAACCACCCACCCCACCCGCAGGGACCCCAACGATGGAGATGGAACAACCAGCAACCGCCCCGCCGAGCCCCCCCCCTGAGGGAGGGGAAAAATTAAAAAATAATATTAATAAAATATATTTTAAAAATAAATAAATAAATTAATTAATTAATTAATTAATTTAAAAAAAAAAGAATTAAAAGAAGATCACAGACATGCTGACAAACAAGGTCACTACCCCAGCAACTGGCCGACTCGCAGCACCTCGGAATACCTTGCAGCACCAAGCTACCACAATAGACGCAGGGACTAGGCCCAACAGGCCCCAACCAAGACGGGCACCCGGAAGGGATGGACAGCGGGACCCAGGAGCTCCAGACACGCAGTTCGGATGCAGTAGCCTGAGGCGTCGACCCCCGTCTGACAGGCAGGCCCAGAGCGTACCCCCAGAAATATACATACATACATACATACACACATACACACATACACGTATACATACCCACACATACACATATATACATATACATACACATATGTACACATACACATATATAAACATACATACATACACACACATATACATACATATACACAGTTCGTCAGCCCCGACAGCCATCACGCGCGCGCGCTGCCACCAGTCACAACATCAGCCACACCCCTGCACCAGACCCAGCAGCCACGGGCGCCCACACCACAAACAAACGGCAGCAGAAACAGCAGCCGCAATAACCCCAGACAGCCAGCACCAGCCAATCAAATTAAAGCGATCAAAGAAAAACTGCGACCAGCAACCACACGCCACCAGGGCCACGGAGACCAGCCGGCGCCAGCCCGCCGGTCAGCCCGAACGCCAACACGCAAACAAGAGACACCAACAACCCCCCCAACCAAAAGGCCCCCCACCCCAACCCAAACCCGCACAAACACACCACCGCCCAAACAACCGGGACACAGCATCCAGACCAGACACGGGGGCTGCGCCGCCACCACACCAAGTCACCAACAGAGACCCCACAGCGCAAGGTCGGGCCACACGGGCACGGACCCCATCCAACAGGAAGTGAGACCCGCGCGACGCCACACACAAATAAATAATAAGATTAAAAAAAAATGAAATAAAATAAAAATAAAAAAATAAAATAAAAAATAAAATTTAAAAAATAAAATAAAATAAAAATGAGTAATAATAAAAATAAAAATAATAAATACATTAAAAATTAAAAATATATATATAACAATAATAAATGAATAAAAGCCTGGCAGGCCACCAGACCGCAGTCCCCGCCGGCCGACGAGGCAATGAGGGGTGCGCCGAACCCCAAACCCCCCATGCATGTGTACAAGGCCCCCAGAGTGTCTACTGTGTAGTTAAAATTAGGAGGTCAGCCGTTACAGCCGACCTCCAGTCCCTATTGATGTGTGTACTGTAGCGTGAGTGAGATATGTATGCTTGTGGGAACTAATAATGCGATTAAAATTGGGGGACATCAAGGTCATGGTGGGTCCCAACCAAACCAAGCCCCCCAAATCCTAAGTGTCTAATATGCAGCTAAGATTGAGGGATGGACGAGCAGGGGACAAGAAAGGAGGACTGGAGCCCCATTGGAGGCATCCTCAACCCCCCGCCATGCCTCCCCGCAGGACAATCCCCAAAGTCCTATATATGTGTGACTGTGTGCGCTATAAGTAGGAGGAGTAGAGGGCCCGGACATCCCCCCAGTCCATGCGGCCGACAACCAGGAACTACGGCCAGGAGGCCGCCACCCCCCGCCACAGCCCGTGACCCACACCAGACCACTTTGACGTGACGCCACGCGAGCCCCTCCCCCCGCCAAACAAAGCCAGCCCCCGCCCGCCCCAACCCAACCCTGCAGAGCCCATACCGGCAACCAAACGCAGAGAAACCGCACAGCCCCCACGCCCAATGCAAACACCGCATCCCGGCCATCCACACAGCAACGTGCCCATACGAGTCCCGGCCAGGGGAAGGAGCCCCCCAACGGGGGAAGAAGCCAATGCATCCCGTCCGCCTGCCAGCCCCCAAACCAGCCGGCAAGCCAACGCCAGCCATCCCCACAACCCCACAAGCGCACAGACACCAGCCACAGTCCCCCAACCACTCCAACCCAACACAGCGATGCCAACCGCTGGTATCACCGCAGCAACCATCACCACCACCGCCCGTCCGCAGCGTAAACACCCGCGGCCGCCGAAACCAAAACAAAAAAGCGACCGACCCCGTAAACCACAACAACGCACACCCCCGGCTACCACCGAGGCCACCAACCCACCTACCCCAACTCATCCACAGCCAGGCCAATTGAGCCACCGGACATCCACACCCATGCACACACCTACACATTCATATACACATACATACACACATACATATATGCATATACATATACATACACATACACACATTTCCACACGTATGCATATACATATAAACATACACATCCACACATATATACACATTAATACACCCACACACATATACATAAGCCCACATATACACAAACACATACATACACAACACACACAAAAAATAAATAAATAAATAAAATAAAATTAAAAAAAAAAAAAAATAAAAAAAAAAAAAAAAATAAAAAAAAAAATAAAAATAAAAAAAAATTTAAAATTAAAAAAAAATAAACCCTTTAAATAAAATAAAATAAATAAAAATAAACAAGAGGCCTGGTCGCCAACAGTGCCCAACGCCACCAAACCCCGCAGCCCCTCCCGCACGTCCAGGCCCCCCCCGCCCACCACCCACCAGGCATCCCATCCGGCAAAAAGCCATAAGGGCCCGGCCCTGCGTCCACAGCCGGCATGCCACGGCACCTCAGCAGACCCGGCGCCGCGATCAGCAATACACACCGGGGCAGCGACACATACATATGTACCTACATACATACACACAGATTTCACCATACATATATACAAACGTACACACACCCACATACACGCGTACCCATATATAATTTAACAGAATAAGTTAAATATATTAAATAGATTAAAAATTTTAAAAAAAATAAATAAATAATAATAATAATAATAATAATAATAATAATAATATATATATATATATATATATATATATACATACATACACACATTTCATTTTCAATGGGAGACAGGTCTGGACTACAGGCAGGCCAGTCTAGTACCCGCACTCTTTTACTACGAAGCCACGCTGTTGAAACACGTGGCTTGGCATTGTCTTGCTGAAATAAGCAGGGGCGTCCATGATAACGTTGCTTGGATGTCAACATATGTTGCTCCAAAAACTTGTATGTACCTTTCAGCATTAATGGTGCCTTCACAGATGTGTAAGTTACCCATGTCTTGGGCACTAATACACCCCCATACCATCACACATGCGCCTATAACAATCCGGATGGTTCTTTTCCTCTTTGGTCCGGAGGACACGACGTCCACAGTTTCCAAAAACAATTTTGAAATGTGGACTCGTCAGACCACAGAACACTTTTCCACTTTGCATCAGTCCATCTTAGATGAGCTCGGGTGTTGTTGATAAATGGCTCTCACTTTCATACTTGCCAACCCTCCCGAATTTTCCGGGAGACTCCCGAAATTCAGCGCCTCTCCCGAAAAACCTCCCGGGACAAATATTCTCCCGAAAATCTCCCGATTTTCAGCCGGAAGCTGGAAGCCACGCCCCCTCCAGCTCCATGCGGACCTGAGTGAGGACAGCCTTTTTTCATGACGGGAGGACAACAGGGTGACAAGAACTAAATCATCCAGACTAGAGATAAATTGTATTATTATGTTTATTTTACCTAAAATAAAAAATAAAATAAAAAAAACTAAATAAATTTGTACTATATTTTGCTAAAAACATCAAAATTAATTGTATTTTTATTTGTATTTTTTCCTGACTCCTTATTACATTCAGCCATAGAATTATACATTAAAATAAAAATATTTCAAATAATTGATTTTAAATTATCATAATAAATTCATTTAAAATGACCATATTTAATTATTAAAATAATTGCTTGTTTATCAACAACTTTAGCATTTTATTCATTACATTTTGAAACTCTCAGAAGCCAAGTTATGTTATATTCCTTAATATTTATTTATGCAAGTTTGAAGTATCAATTATCTAAACACAGTTTTGTTTGTATATTTTCAGGATGTAGATATATATATATATATATATATATATATATATATATATATATATATATATAATATGTATGAAATACTTGACTTGGTGACTAGCTGTCAATATACTCCTCCTCTCTTAACCACACCCCCAACCACGCCCCCATCCCCACCTCCCGAAATCGGAGGTCTCAAGGTTGGCAAGTATGCTCACTTTGCATAGTAGAGTTTTAACTTGCACTTTACAGATGTAGCGACCAACTGTAGTTACTGACAGTGGTTTTCTGAAGTGTTCCTGAGCACATGTGGTGATATCCTTTACACACCGATGTCGATTTTTGATGTAGTACCGCCTGAGGTATCGAAGGTCACGGGCATTGCCGCTTACGTGCAGTGATTTCTCCAGATTCTCTGAACCTTTTGATGATATTACGGACAGTAGATGGTGAAATCCCTAAATTCCTTGCAATAGCTGGTTGAGAAATGTTGTTCTTAAACTGTTGGACAGTTTCCTCACACATTTGTTGACAAAGTGGTGACCCTCGCCCCGTCCTTGTTTGTGGATGACTGAGCATTTCACGGAAGCTGCTTTTATACCCAATCATGGCACCCACCTGTTCCCAATTAGCCTGTTCACCTGTGGGATGTTCCAAATAAGTGTTTGATGAGAATTCCTCAACTTTCTCAGTCTTTTTTGCCACTTGTGCCAGCTTTTTTGAAACATGTTGCAGGCATCAAATTCCAAATATTTGCAAAAAACAACAAAGTTTACCAGTATCTTGTGTTTGCAGTCTATTCAATTGAATATAGGTTGAAAACCCTAACCCTAATCTTAACCCTAACCCTAACCCTAACCCTAAAAAAATGTTAATTGTTAAAATTGTTTAAAAAAATTAAAAACATTTAAAATTGTTTTAAATTGTTTTAAAAATTTTAAAAAATGAAAAAAAATGAAAAAAAATTTAAAAAAATTAAAAAAAATTAAAAAAAATTAAAAAAAATTAAAAAAAATTAAAAAAAATTAAAAAAAATTAAAAAAAAATTTAAATTTTTTTTTAAAAAAAATTAAAAAAAATTAAAAAAAATTAAAAAAAATTAAAAAAAATTAAAAAAAATTAAAAAAAATTAAAAAAAATTAACAAATTAAAAAAAATAAAAAAAATAAAAAAATTTAAAAACATTTTTTAAAGATTAAAAAAATTTGAAAATCATATTTTACCTTGAAAAAAAAAATTTACCTTGAAAATTTTTTTGTACCTTGAAAAGTATTTTTTACCTTGAAAAAAAATTTTTACCTTGAAAAAAAAATTTTACCTTGAAAATTTTTTTGTACCTTGAAAATCATTTTTTTCCTTGAAAAAAAAATTTTACCTTGAAAAAAAAATGTTACCTTGAAAATTTTTTTGTACCTTGAAAATCATTTTTTACCTTGAAAAAAAAATTTTACCTTGAAAATTTTTTTGTACCTTGAAAATTTTTTTGTACCTTGAAAATCATTTTTTACCTTGAAAAAAAAATTTTACCTTTAAAATTTTTTTGTACCTTGAAAATCATTTTTTACCTTGAAAAAAAAATTTTACCTTGAAAATTTTTTTGTACCTTGAAAATCATTTTTTACCTTGAAAAAAAAATGTTACCTTGAAAATTTTTTTGTACCTTGAAAATCATTTTTTACCTTGAAAAAAAAGTTACCTTGAAAAAAAAATTTGACCTTGAAAATTTTTTTGTACCTTGAAAATCATTTTTTACCTTGAAAAAAAAATTTTACCTTGAAAAAAAAATTTTACCTTGAAAATTTTTTTGTACCTTGAAAATCATTTTTTACCTTGAAAAAAATTTTTACCTTGAAAAAAAAATTTTACCTTGAAAAATTTTTTGTACCTTGAAAATCATTTTTTACCTTGAAAAAAATTTTTTACCTTGAAAAAAAAATTTTACCTTGAAAATTTTTTTGTACCTTGAAAATCATTTTTTACCTTGAAAAAAAATTTTTACCTTGAAAAAAAAATTTTACCTTGAAAATTTTTTTGTACCTTGAAAATCATTTTTTTCCTTGAAAAAAAATTTTACCTTGAAAAAAAAATGTTACCTTGAAAATTTTTTTGTACCTTGAAAATCATTTTTTACCTTGAAAAAAAATTTTACCTTGAAAAAAAAAATTTTACCTTGAAAATTTTTTTGTACCTTGAAAATAATTTTTTACCATTTACACGTGACAACTTCACTGCTTTTGGGTTTGTATTTTGTAGCCACCTACCCGCTGCAAACGGCACCTTTAAGTAATATTGTGTGGAGTTTTTTTTGGCATTTTCTTCATACGATCATTTTCAAAAAATAAAATAAAATAATCAGTTATTGTTGCAGCTGCAAAATGACATATGCATATATATAAATGCTTATATCTTGAATTAATCGTTCATAGTAATTACGAATTGAGTGCTATTTTATTGACCAATCACGCAACACAATGGCAGAAACTGCACAGTGAGGATTCATGTGGCCAGCAAGTCATGAAAAAGTCATTTTAAACCTCTGTAGCCGTTATTCTAAATGCCATCACGGCTAAACACACGCCGACTGTTATTCTAATTTATTTTCCATCTCTTAATAAAAAATCTGCTCATATTGAAAATAATTGAATTTATGACTGCTTCAGCCAAAAGTCATTCTGCAGCGGGCGCACCCAGCAGTTATTAAATGGGCCATGATATGAACATTATTTCATAGCTACAGTACTCTGCCGTCTGACGAGAAGAGCAGAGAACCATGCAAATCATTAAAAATGTGTGCTTAATATTAAAAATACAACCAGAATACAGACAACGAGAGGCTTAATATGTTGAGTTGTGATCATTCAATAACAGACTATGGTGTACAATTTGTTGTACAGTACATATAATACAGGCCAAAAGTTTGGACTCACCTACTCATTCAATGCGTTTTCTTTATTTTCATGACTATTTACATTGTAGATTATCACATTAAAACTATGAATGAACACATGTGGAGTTATGTACTTAACAAAAAAAGGGGAAATAACTAAAAACATGTTTTATATTCTAGTTTCTTCAACATTTTTGATTACTGCTTTGCACACTCCTGGCATTCTCTTGATGAGCTTCAAGCACAGCTGTGAAATGAAAACCATTCCAGGTGACTACCTCTTGGAGCTCATCCAGAGAATGCCAAGAGTGCACATTATTGCACTACAATGACAACTATATCTGTCAGGTTCAAACACTGATGACATCTATTAAACAAGACAAGAAGCAAGAAATTAAACACAGACAGAATTCAATTTGGCTCAATGAGGAGAAACGCGTACACCTGTACCCTTGCACAGTGTTCCACGCTCTGACGAAAGATTGTACGCCTCCTCTTTTATTTGGACTTTCCCTGATTACATGGCAACAGCTGTTTCTAAGGGGCGGGGGTCGTAAACAGCCATCGCCTTTGATTACAAAAGAGTTCAAAGAAAAGGTCGTAAAGAACAGGCCTACGAGACAGGAGGATGACAGAGTGTAGGTACACAGAACATCAGAGGGTCAAATGTGCGAGAAAATGAGAGCAGACAGTGTTGACAAACAATGTTGCAACCTTGTGTGGGAACCGCAGGTGCAGAAACACAAAAGAAGAATCCCTGTGGGATGCAGAAACTGGCAGAGAAACTTTCCGTGCAACGTTCATATTGTTGTTACTCAGCCAGCGTTTGTGGGTCTGATGGACCCGTTGCATTTTGTGGCTTTTAATGCCTCACAATCAAACCCTTTTATGTTAAAATACTGAGCAGATGTTTATTGGGATAAGGTAAACACCTGTTCAGTATTTTAACATAAAAGTGTTTGATTGTGAGGCATTTAAAGCCACAAAATGCAACGGGTCCATCAGACCCACAAACGCTGGCTGAGTAACAACAATATGAACATTACACAAGGGTTAATCCTTGTGTAATGCCTATTATTACCATTTTGCGGGCCATATCAGGTTTAAACACTGATGACATCTATTAAACAAGACAAGAGGCAAAGAATTAAACAGAGACAGAATTCAATTTGGACTCAATTGAGGAGAAACGCCGGGACACTGTACTCTTGTACAATCTCCAGCACTTAAATGGGTTGTACTTGTATAGCGCTTTTCTACCTTCAAGGTACTCAAAGCGCTTTGACACTATTTCCACATTCACCCATTCACACACACATTCACACACTGATGGCGGGAGCTGCCATGCAAGGCGCTAACCAGCAGCCATCAGGAGCAAGGGGTGAAGTGTCTTGCCCAAGGACACAACGGACGTGACTAGGATGGTAGAAGGTGGGGATTGAACCCCAGTACCCAGCAACCCTCCGATTGCTGGCACGGCCACTCTACCAACTTCGCCACGCCGTCCCACTTCTGCCAAAAGATTGCACTCCTCCTACTTTATTTGACTTTCTCCTACCACATGACCACCGCTGCTTCCAGAGGGAAGCGGGTGGTAAACAGCGTTGCCTTTGGTTACCCAACAGTTCAAAAGGAGAGGTCGTAAAATAGTTCAAAAAGACGTTCGTAAAATAGTTCAAAAAGAGTTCCGTAAAATTGTTCAAAAAGAGTTCCGTAAAATACTTCAAAAAGAGTTTGTAAAATACTTCAAAAAGAGGTCGTCTGGAAATTGGGCGGATCCTTGGTTCTCTCCGCTTTGAAGTCCTTGGGTTAGAACAATATATTTCTGTTGATTACCATACACGAGAGAAAACAGAAAACCCTTCATGTGGCTTTCCCCCTCACGCAGTGGAGTTTTACGAGCCTTCTTCTTGGTAGGTTTCAAAGACAGCTTTTTTTTCTTCTTGCCTGGAACTCATTTCAACACAAAGTTTTTTGTGATAACATACAAACAATTATTCTAACAATGTGGCGTGCCAGATCTGGCACCCGGGCCTTGAGTTTGACACCCGTGGCCTGCAAGTATGTGCGGGAGTTAGAGATGCGCGGTTTGCGGGCAAAACCGCGGAGTCCGCGGATTATCCGCGGATCGGGCGGATGAAATTTAAAAAAATTAGATTTTATCCGCGGGTCGGGTCGGGCGGTTGAAAAAAATAAAAAATAGATTTTGAATAGATTCAGGCGGGTGGCAGTTAAACCAATTGGGAAATATATATACATAGTTAAATGTTGTTACCCACATACGAAAAACGAGCAGGCACCTGCAGCATATGCCACAACAGAAGAAAAAAAAAAGAAGAGATGGACACTTTTACGGAGCGGAGAAGGGACGCCTCGCCGGGGTCCGGGACCGAGTCCCCTTCCCCCGAGAGGGCCCCACCGGGAGCCGTAGCTGAGGCGATCCGCGAGAAGGGCCCGACGCACGTCCAGGGTCACCACCGCACCGACACCCCGCCTCGTCCGCCTTCGCCGCGGCCGGCGTCACGCGCAGCAGGTAAGCAGCTTACCTGCCCGCCACCCCCCGTGGCCGGGGGCTCGTAACAGGGGTCACTCCGCGCGCTCCGCCCGCGCAGCTTACCTGCCCGCCACCCCTGTTGCCGGGGGCGCGTAACAGGGTTCACTCCGCGCGCAGTGCGCTCACGAAAGGGGTGGGGCTCACCCTGGTTGATATAGACAGCAGGACGGTGGCCATGTAAGTCGGAACCCGCTAAGGAGTGTGTAACAACCCACCTGCCGAATCAACTAGCCCTGAAAATGGATGGCGCTGGAGCCTCGGGTCCATACCCGGCCGTCGCCGGCAGCGAGACGCGCTTGGAGGTGCGCTCAGCGCGGCTCCCATATGATTGCGCACTGGTGTGCGTCTGGGCCGTGACAGCGTGGCACGCGAATGTCTGTGCTGCATTGGATCAGTCTCCTTTCTTTAACAGGCAAAAGCTTTATAACCTCACTAATGCCTTGCATCGTCTATATTAGATATATAACAACGGGCGGGTGCGGGCGGATGCGGTTCTGGTCAAATGTTACATCGGGTGGATGGCGGATGGTTGACGAATTTCTGATGCGGTTGCAAATGAAATAATTGCCTATCCGCGCATCTCTAGCAGGAGTCAAAGCATGGCCCCTCTTTCATTTGTTTTGAGCTATTTGTCATTTCAGTGTTAACGTAACGACAACACAGGCGCAAGAAAGAGTTGCTCGGTGTAATTGATCTATTCTGTTCTGTCGTTTGAACAGGTCTCTTGACTTTGACGTCTGTCACCACGGATGAACACAAGACGCAAATTCCACCAGCGATTGCCTCGTAACGTATGATTTTATTTGGTCGTCTGCAAGGATGATGACGAGCCGTGGCTGAGTTTGATGTGACTTTCTGTAAACCTGGCTGTGATGACACCTGGTGCATGCGTGAGTTAATTCGAGGGACGAGAGGAAGCAGGTAGTCGCAGCTGCCTGAAGAATGAAGAACTGTGACCAGATCGTCAAAAGCTGGGGAGAGCATGAATATTTTGCTTTCAGAAGAGTCCTGTCCCAACTGCAGCTCCACCGTCCATCCAAAGGTGGACGTTGTCAAATTAGTGCTCCTGGGAACGGTGCTTGTGGTGTTTTTAGTATTCGGGGTGCTCGGCAACATCCTGGTCATCTTATCGGTGCTGTGCCATCACCACTGGCGCTCCGTCACCCACTACTTCATCGCCAACCTTGCTGCGGCCGACCTACTGCTCAGCTCGGCCGTGGTGCCTTTCTCCGCCACCTCCGAAGCCCTGGGCCGGTGGATGTTCGGCCGGTCCTTCTGCAGCGTCTGGGCGGCCCTGGATGTCCTCTGCTGCACCGCCTCCATCCTCAGTCTGTGTGTGATCTCCATTGACCGCTACCTGGCCGTCAGCTACCCTCTGCGCTACCCAGCAATCGCTACCGGCCGACGAGGCCTGGCCGCGGTGGCCGCTCTCTGGGGAGTCTCGGCGGCCATATCCGTGGGCCCCCTGTTCGGCTGGAAGGAGCCCGACCCTGAAGACGAGACGGTGTGCCGGATCACGGAGGAGCCCGGCTATGCCTTGTTCTCTGCATTAGGATCTTTCTACATCCCGCTGGCCGTCATCTTGTCCATGTACTGCCGCGTGTACGCTGTGGCAAAGAGAGAGACGCGAACCCTCAAGAGAGGAAGTGACGGAGCGGGGTTCGAAGCCGAGGGGGTGACGCTGAGGGTGCACCGAGGGAACGCCGCTGGGACAGGCAAGCACGAAGAGGACAACAGCACTGGGAGGTCCAAACACATCACCAACACCCTGTCCAAGATGCTCAAACTGCCAAAAGAGGAGAAAGCAGCCAAGACCCTTGGCGTTGTCGTTGGGTGCTTCATTCTGTGCTGGCTACCATTTTTCCTGGTCTTACCAATTGGTAAGCAGTGCTCTTCAAATTACTTTTAAAAAGTATATAATTACCGTGGATCTCCGAGTCCATGGTTCTCTCCCGGAAAAGGGTGGAGTGCCATCTCCGGGTTGGGGAGGAGATCTTGCCCCAAGTGGAGGAGTTCAAGTACCTCGGAGTCTTGTTCACGAGTGGGGGGAGAGTGGATCGTGAGATCGACAGGCGGATCGGTGCGGCGTCTTCAGTAATGCGGACGCTGTATCGATCCGTTGTGGTGAAGAAGGAGCTGAGCCGGAAGGCAAAGCTCTCGATTTACCGGTCGATCTACGTTCCCATCCTCACCTATGGTCATGAGCTTTGGGTTATGACCGAAAGGACAAGATCACGGGTACAAGCGGCCCAAATGAGTTTCCTCCGCCGAGTGGCGGGGCTCTCCCTTAGAGATAGGGTGAGAAGCTCTGTCATTCGGGGGGAGCTCAAAGTAAAGCCGCTGCTCCTCCACATCGAGAGGAGCCAGATGAGGTGGTTCGGGCATCTGGTCAGGATGCCACCCGAACGCCTCCCTAGGAAGGTGTTTCGGGCACGTCCGACCGGTAGGAGGCCACGGGGAAGACCCAGGACACGCTGGGAAGACTATCTCTCCCGGCTAGCCTGGGAACGCCTCGGGATCCCCCGGGAGGAGCTGGACGAAGTGGCTGGGGAGAGGGAAGTCTGGGCTTCCCTGCTTAAGCTGCTGCCCCCGCGACCCGACCTCGGATAAGCGGAAGAAGATGGATGGATGGATGGATGGATAATTACCGTGTTTTTCGGACCAGATTATAAGGCGCACTGCCGATGAGCAGGACTATTTTAGGTCTATTTTCATACAAAAAGCGCACCGAATTATTGTCAGGTTCAAACACCGATGACTTCTATTAAACAGACAAGAAGCAAGGAATTAAACAGAGACAGGATTACATTTAGCTCAATGAGGTGAGCGCGTAGACCTGTACCCTTGCACAGTGTCCTTCCACCCTCTGACAAGAGAATTCTACGCCTCCTCTTTTATTTGGACTTTCCCTGATTACATGGCATCAGCTGTTTCTAAAGGGAGGGGGGTCATAAACAGCTGTTGCCTTCGGTCACAAAACATCCATCCATCCGTCCATTTTCTACCGCTTATTCCCTTTCGGGGTCGCGGGGGGCGCTGGAGCCTATCTCAGCTACAATCGGGCGGAAGGCGGCGTACACCCTGGACAAGTCGCCACCTCATCGCAGGGCCAACACAGATAGACAGACAACATTCACACTCACATTCACACACTAGAGCCAATTTAGTGTTGCCAATCAACCTATCCCCAGGTGCATGTGTCAGGTCCTGCTTCCTCTCCGCTTTGTAGATCTTCCTGTGGATTACAACAGATCAAAGAAACCGACACCTTCATGTCGCTTCCCATCCTACACAGTGGAGTTTTACAAGCCTTTTGCTTGGTAAGATCAAAGACAGCTTTTGTCTGCTCGCCGGGAACTTATGGGAACACAAAGTTTTGTGACAATTTAGATACAATTATTCTGACAATTATAAGGCGCATTAATGTACAAGACTTCCTTGTGGTCTACATAACATGTAATGGTGGTTCTTTGGTCAAAATGTTGCATAGATGATGTTTTACACATCATCTTCAAGTCGCTTTCTGACAGTCGCTTCAGGATGCGCCGTTTTGTGGGCGGGTCTTATTTACGTGGCTCACCTTCGACAGCGTCTTCTCCCCGTCATCTTTGTTGTAGCGGTGTAGCGTGCAAGGACGGGAGTGGAAAAAGTGTCAAAAGATGGAGCAGCATCTCCTCATCCGTGGCTCACTAGCGCAACAACAACACCCGAAATGTGTCCCGTGAAAAAAACGTCCGACCGGAGCTCTCTAATAACTAAAGTTACTTGGGTGAATAATGTAAACTCACTACACCGGTATGTTTTAGCGCTTTCATGACGAGTTTACTGACAGATATAAGTAAGAACTTTACACTACTTTATATTAGAAATGGCAACAGCAGAGAATGAATGTCCCATAACAAGAAGATAGAGAAAAAGAAGCTTATTGACTATGGCATCAGCACGGACAACAATGGCGAACTTGCGCAAATTTTCAGGACTTATGCAGATCTCAAATACAGATCAGCAGGTACCAGAAGGTAAGAAAAGTTGCCTTTGCATAATATTGTGAAACAAACAAACAATGAAACAAAACGCCAGATAATATGTCTGCTAATGGGTGCCATTTTACGGTCCTTATATACACACCATAGTAATACTCGTATCTCTGACTACGGTAGCCGTAATGGGCCGACAATCCATCAAGCGGTGCGGCTTCAAAGTCGTACTAAAACATTTTGACAGATTTTTGAGTGCCGTGTGTAATGTTCTTTATTTTCAATGGAACATTTAAAGTTTTGGTGTTTTTTACTGGCGTCATATTGCAGTCTTCTTATGTGTGACTGTCATCTACCGGTCACACTTATCATTACACCCTTGTACAAAATAAAATTGCTTCGAGGTCGGCAAGCACAACCAGAATTATTCCGTACATTAGGCGCACCGGGTTATAGGGCGCACTGTCAAATTTTGAGATGAAATGAAAGGATTTTAAGTGCGCCTTATAGTCCGAACAACACGGTAAATATATTTCAAGTCTGACATACGCTTTACATTAATTGGATATATTTAAAGTCTTCTTAGTTGTTGATCTATGATTAGGGGTATTGGTGTTTTCCCAAATACCGTACATTGTTCGTAACCCGCAGCTAGTTTAGTTTAGCTTAGCTATTGCTAACATCCTGCTGAACGCTACATTTGAAACAGAATAAAACATGCTTTGGTACTGTTGCGTCAGACCAGTTCTTCCCCCAAGGGAATCTAAGTTACTGGTCAATCCCAAGTTCTTTCGATGACATATATGCTGAGTAAGAAGGACCATCAGGACAGAATTGGAATATTTTCAAGTTTATACCAAAGCTTTAGGAGATCAACTTAACCAATACATTCATATCGGGTGGTCTAGTTGATCTGGCATTCAAAGGGAAAAACCAACTTCTTTTCACACAAAGAAAACCCCCATCTCCCCCTCGCACCACTGATAAGGAACCAGTGGGTGTTATATTTCACATTCCTGATGGTTTAAGACACTAAACAGACAATCTGAAGACAAAGAGAGACTGGTAGAATACACAAAGGAAAAGTACTAGATCCTCAAACATGGCTATTAGAGATGCGCGGTTTGCGGGCACAACCGCGGAGTCCGCGGATTATCCGCGGATCGGGCGGATGAAATCAAAAAAAATTAGATTTTATCCGCAGGTCGGGTCGGGTCGGGTGGTTGAAATAAAAAAAAATTAGATTTTAAATAGATTCAGGCGGGTGGCAGTTAAACCAATTTGGAAATATATATACATAGTTAAATGTTGTTACCCACATACGAAAAACGAGCAGGCACCTGCAGCATATGCCACAACAGAAGAAGAAGAAAAAAAGAGATGGACACTTTTACGGAGCGGAGAAGGGACGCCTCGCCGGGGTCCGGGACCGAGGCCCCTTCCCCCGAGAGGGCCCCACCGGGAGCCGTAGCTGAGGCGATCCGCGAGAAGGCACCGACACCCCGCCTCGTCCGCCTTCGCCGCGGCCGGCGTCACGCGCAGCAGGTAAGCAGCTTACCTGCCCGCCACCCCCGTGGCCGGGGGCTCGTAACAGGGGTCACTCCGCGCGCTCCGCCCGCGCAGCTTACCTGCCCGCCACCCCTGTTGCCGGGGGCGCGTAACAGGGGTCACTCCGCGCGCAGTGCGCTCACGAAAGGGGTGGGGCTCACCCTGGTTGATATAGACAGCAGCTAGGACGGTGGCCATGGAAGTCGGAACCCGCTAAGGAGTGTGTATCAACCCACCTGCCGAATCAACTTGCCCTGAAAATGGATGGCGCTGGAGCGTCGGGCACATACCCGGCCGTTGCCAGCAGCGAGATGCGCTTGGAGGTGCGCTCAGCGCAGCTCCCATATGATTGCGCACTGGTGTGCGTCTGAGTCGTGACAGCGTGGCACGCGAATGTCTGTGCTGCATTGGATCAGTCTCCTTTCTTTAACAGGCAAAAGCTTTATAACCTCACTAATGCCTTGCATCGTCTATATTAGATATATAACAACGGGCGGGTGCGGGCGGATGCGGTTCTGATCAAATGTTAGATCGGGTGGATTGCGGATGGTTGACGACTTTCTGATGCGGTTGCGGATGAAATAATTGCCTATCCGCGCATCTCTAATGGCTATGTAAAAAGAAAGAACTCTTAAACATATATGCATCCTTCCACAGTACAAACTTACCAGTGTGAAAATGCAGTGAACACACCAACATGTACCGGGTGATGGCGTTAAAAGTCATGTTTGACGGTCTCACGGCTTATTTCCAGGCTATTCCCCGTCTCTTTGTTTGCTTAATAACTTGACTTCCTTCGGCTTTGCTTTCAGGCTAGAAATGACCGAATTTCACCGAATAATTCTTGAAGTGATGAGAACAAGCATCGCATGTTCGCAGCATGTTTTGCACTTGTTAAAGAAAACAACAAAACTGAATCATAATCTTGTATTCAGCCATGTAAATAAGCTATTCAGACCCACAATGCAATGCGTTTCCACACCACACTCTCAAGCCCTATTGCATTGTGTCTATACTTTCATTTGAATTTTCCATGTTATCATTGAGATGAATCTGATAAGCCCGCTGTTGGCTGCTTTGATTTCCGCAGCACTTTTATAACCATGTCATCAGTTATGTTCAAAGCTCCAGAGAGAGTTCATTATAAAATGTTTGCTGTGTCACTCCTGCATTGAATTAGCAATCACAAATAGGACAAAGTGTCTCGCTGAATAATTTGGAGTACAACTGTCAGGTTCAAACACTGATGACATCTATTAAACAGACAAGAAGCAAGGAATCATGCAGAGACAGATTTCAATTTTGCTCAATGAGGAGAGACGTATTGGGCTGTACACTTAGTTACAGGTCCAACCGACGCTCTAAGGTACAGTCCCACGTGCTCCTCTATTTATTTGGTTTAAATTGAATTATAAAAATGTAGCTATATTTTGCTAATATAAAATTGTAAGAGGGGCGGTACCTCTGGATTGGCAGACCGGGGTGGTGGTTCCTCTCTTTAAGAAGGGGAACCGGAGGGTGTGTTCCAACTATCGTGGGATCACACTCCTCAGCCTTCCTGGTAAGGTCTATTCAGGTGTACTGGAGAGGAGGCTACGCCGGATAGTCGAACCTCGGATTCAGGAGGAACAGTGTGGTTTTCGTCCCGGTCGTGGAACTGTGGACCAGCTCTATACTCTCGGCAGGGTCCTTGAGGGTGCATGGGAGTTTGCCCAACCAGTCTACATGTGCTTTGTGGACTTGGAGAAGGCATTCGACCGTGTACCCCGGGAAGTCCTGTGGGGAGTGCTCAGAGAGTATGGGGTAACGGACTGTCTTATTGTGGCAGTTCGCTCCCTGTATAATCAGTGTCAGAGCTTGGTCCGCATTGCCGGCAGTAAGTCGGACACGTTTCCAGTGAGGGTTGGACTCCGCCAAGGCTGCCCTTTGTCACCGATTCTGTTCATAACCTTTATGGACAGAATTTCTAGGCGCAGTCAGTACGTTGAAGGGATCTGGTTTGGTGGCTGCAGGATTAGGTCACTGCTACTTGCAGATGATGTGGTCCTGATGGCTTCCTCCGGCCAAGATCTTCAGCTCTCACTGGATCGGTTCGCAGCCGAGTGTGAAGCGACTGGGATGGGAATCAGCACCTCCAAGTCCGAGTCCATGGTTCTCTCCCGGAAAAGGGTGGAGTGCCATCTCCGGGTTGGGGAGGAGATCTTGCCCCAAGTGGAGGAGTTCAAGTACCTCGGAGTCTTGTTCACGAGTGAGGGAAGAGTGGATCGTGAGATCGACAGGCGGATCGGTGCGGCGTCTTCAGTAATGCGGACGCTGTATCGATCCGTTGTGGTGAAGAAGGAGCTGAGCCGGAAGGCAAAGCTCTCGATTTACCGGTCGATCTACGTTCCCATCCTCACCTATGGTCATGAGCTTTGGGTCATGACCGAAAGGACAAGATCACGGGTACAAGCGGCCGAAATGAGTTTCCTCCGACAAATGGCGGGGCTCTATCTTAGAGATAGGGTGAGAAGCTCTGTCATTCGGGGGGAGCTCAAAGTAAAGCCGCTGCTCCTCCACATCGAGAGGAGCCAGATGAGGTGGTTCGGGCATCTGGTCAGGATGCCACCCGAACGCCTCCCTAGGAAGGTGTTTCGGGCACGTCCGACCGGTAGGAGGCCACGGGGAAGACCCAGGACACGCTAGGAAGACTATCTCTCCCGGCTGGCCTGGGAACGCCTCGGGATCCCCCGGGAGGAGCTGGACGAAGTGGCTGGGGAGAGGGAAGTCTGGGCTTCCCTGCTTAAGCTGCTGCCCCCGCGACCCGACCTCGGATAAGCGGAAGAAGATGGTTGGATGGATGGATGAAATTGTAATAGCCAAGGTGTTGATTACTGTTTTAGTCACTTCCAGTGGAACAACAGTTTACTAATAAATCAAAACAGACAATCAGAGTGTTTGCTGTGGGGTCCAACTCAGATGAAGCAGCCACTGCAGATTCTGGTTGCAGCAGAGCATTAAGGTTTATTGTTCCATTACATATAAATTGTAAACATTAAATGTTATTTTTCATGGAAAAACTGAAGCTGAACTAACCTGTTCTTGGACAAAATCTAAACGGGCTTCTTAGCACAGTAGCTTTAGGTGGTAAGCGCCAATTTTCCACACAATTTTTTTTAAACCTTTCAAAAGTCAGTATAAATGGTCTTAAATTCTAAAACTAAACTCTAAATAGTATTTTTTTACTTTGTTGTTGTCAGCTATTATGGTGTGTTTTAATTTATGCTGCTATGAAAACAAGGAACAATAAGAAATCTTTGAAGGTCTAACTTTTAAATGTTTACAAGACCACATTAAACACATCATGATAACGTAACCAACCTTTGTCAGACGCTCATAATTAGTCATTATGAGCGTCTGACAAAGGCCATTGTTACTCAGTAATTATTAGTAATAATGTTAAAAATGAGTCAGTAATTATTATTTTACTGAATAGAACTTGAATGTGTCATAATACAGAGGAGTCGTCCTACTGTTTTAGTGGCCATGAATGCATCACTGGAGAGAGAGCGGCTGCTGTCAATACAACATATCATTTCTTTGTTTTGGTGTGATTACGGCAGAAAGTGACCACTTTTGTTCCATTGCAGTTTTGTTGCTGATGTTGTTTTGGTGCAACAGTACCGTATTTTCCGCACTATTAGCCGCACCTAAAAACCACAAATTTACTCAAAAGCTGACAGTGCGGCTTATAACCCGGTGCGCTTTATATATGGATTAATATTAAGATTCATTTTCATAAAGTTTCGGTCTCGCAACTACGGTAAACAGCCGCCATCTTTTTTCCCCGTAGAAGAGGAAGTGCTTCTTCTTCTACGCAAGCAACCGCCAAGGTAAGCACCCGCCCCCATAGAACAGGAAGCGCTTCTTCTTCTACTGTAAGCAACCACCCGCCCCCGTAGAAGAAGAAGAAGCGCGCGGATATTACGTTTCATTTCCTTTGTGTGTTTACATCTGTAAAGACCACAAAATGGCTCCTACTAAGCGACAGGTTTCCGGTTCATGAAAAGACGCAATCTCTCCATCCGCACACGGACTACTATTTCACAGCAACTGCCTAAAGACTTTCAAGAAAAGCTGGCTACTTTCCGTGCATATTGTAAAAACAAGATAGCTGAAAAAAAGATCCGGCCAGAGAACATTATCAACATGGACGAGGTTCCACTGACTTTTGATATTCCTGTGAACCGCACTGTGGATACAACGGGAGCACGTACGGTGAATATTCGCACCACAGGGAATGAGAAGTCATCCTTCACTGTGGTTCTAGCTTGCCATGCTAATGGCCAGAAACTTCCACCCATGGTGATATTCAAAAGGAAGACCTTGCCAAAAGAGACCTTTCCAGCCGGCGTCATCATAAAAGCTAACTCGAAGGGATGGATGGATGAAGAAAAGATGAGCGGGTGGTTAAGGTAAGTTTACGCGAAGAGGCCGGGTGGCTTTTTTCACGCAGCTCCGTCCATGTTGATATACGACTCCATGCGCGCCCACATCACGCTGGTTTTTAATATATTATTAAAGTTTGACTGACCTATCTGACTGTTTTTTTGACATTCCTTTAGCGCAGTTAGATGCGGCTTATAACACGGGGCGGCTTATAGGTGGACAAAGTTTTGAAATATGCCGTTCATTGAAGGCGCGGCTTATAACCCAGGGCGGCTTATGGTGCGGAAAATACGGTAATCAGTTTTGCTCAATAAAATGAGCAAAATGTTGCTGCAGACCTCTTTCTCCTCCTTAAAAACACAAGCATAGGGCATTTTTTCTTCTAGAAAGGCGAAAAGGCACCTGGTAAACGAGACGAGAGAGTAACATCCCAGCAATAGGTGTCTAAATTATTGCCTAGGTTAATAAATAGACGTCCCCACGAATATTCATATGAATATGAAGCGACGCCGAGAAGGACAAGCGGTAGAAAATGGATGAATATGAGGTATTATATGCATTGGCGAAAAAGGTAACTTAGTGTCCTTGCCTCAATCTTGTTTACGTTGTTAAAATCAAATGTTGTGTGGGGAGTTATACCATGTACCATTTTCTTATATGATTGTGAACTAGCATGTATTTGTATTTGGTCACAAAATCATTTAGAGTATTAGTCTATTAAGGAAATTGTGCCGAGTGTGAAATTTGGTGGAGGAGGAATTATGGTGTGGAGGTGGTTTTTCAGGAGTTGGGCTTGGCCCCTTAGTTCCAGTGAAAGGAACTTTGAATGCTCAACATGACTGTGCACCAGTGCACAAAGCAAGGTCCATAAAGACATGGATGACAGAATCTGGTGTGGATGAACTTGACTGGCCTGCACAGAGTCCTGACCTGAACCCGATAGAACACCTTTGGGATGAATTAGAACGGAGACTGAAGAGCCAGGCCTTCTCCACCAACATCAGTGTGTGACCTCACCAACGCGGTTTTGGAAGAATGGTGGAAAATTCCTATAAACACACTCCGCAACCTTGTGGACAGCCTTCCCAGAAGAGTTGAAACTGTAATAGCTGCAAAAGGTCATATTGAACCCTATGGGTTAGGAATGGGATGGCACTTCAAGTTCATATGTGAGTCAAGGCAGGTGGCCAAATACTTTCGGCAATATAGTGTAGCTTCGGGTGTAGATGTCTATCACAGCTCGTCCAGAGAGTTGTGACTCTTGTCCCCAAGATTTTAGGAGAGATAATAAAAACATTAGCAAATTCCAGTAGGAAGCCCCCACAGGTAGGAGTAGAGGATAAGAATCGGAGGTCACCCGACTCAAACTGATCAGAGGAAAGAGGTCAGGGAAAGATTGACTGGCCAAACCACAAACTGGGCTTTGTCCAGACTGGCCGGCTCCAAGGCTAGCGTTACGAAGAGTGGGGGTCTTCGTGTAAGGGGTATTTAGTATGGATGTCCGATAATATCGGCCGATAAATGCAATATCGAAAATTATCGGTATCAAAAAGTAAAATTTATGCAGCTGTGTACATGGACTTAGGGAAAAGTACAGAGCGCCAATAAACCTTAAAGGCACTGCCTTTGCGTGCCGCCCCAGTCACATAATATCTACGGATTTTCACATACACAAGTGAATGCAAGCATACTTGGTCAGCAGCCATACAGGTCACGCTGAGGGTGGCCGTATAAACAACTTTAACACTGTTACAAATATGCACCACACTGTGAACCCACACCAAACAAGAATGACAAACACATTTCGGGAGAACATCCGCACCGTAACACAACATAAACACCATCCATCCATCCATTTACTACGGCTTATTCCCTTCGGGGTCAACAGAACAAATACCCAGAACCCCTTGCAGCACTAACTCTTCCGGGACGCTACAATATACACCCCCCACTAACACCTAAAAACCCCGCCCCTCCCCGCAAACTCGCCCACCTCAACCTCCTCATGCTCTCTCAGGGAGAGCATGTCCCAAATTCCAAGCTGCTGTTTTAAGGCATGTTAAAAAAAAAATAATGCACTTTGTGACTTCAATAATAAATATGGCATTTTTTTCCATAACTTGAGTTGATTTATTTTGGAAAACCTTGTTACATTGTTTAATGCATCCAGCGGGGCATCACAACAACATTAAGCATAATAATGTGTTAATTCCGAGGTTCGGAAGGAGGAACAGTGTGGTTTTCGTCCTGGTCGTGGAACTGTGGACCAGCTCTATACTCTCGGCAGGGTCCTTGAGGGTGCATGGGAGTTTGCCCAACCAGTCTACATGTGTTTTGTGGACTTGGAGAAGGCATTCGACCGTGTCCCTCGGGAAGTCCTGTGGGGAGTGCTCAGAGAGTATGGGGTATCGGACTGTCTGATTGTGGCGGTCCGCTCCCTGTATGATCAGTGTCAGAGCTTGGTCCGCATTGCCGGCAGTAAGTCGGACACGTTTCCAGTGAGGGTTGGACTCCGCCAAGGCTGCCCTTTGTCACCCATTCTGTTCATAACTTTTATGGACAGAATTTCTAGGCGCAGTCAAGGCGTTGAGGGGATCTGGTTTGGTGGCTGCAGGATTAGGTCTCTGCTTTTTGCAGATGATGTGGTCCTGATGGCTTCATCTGGCCAGGATCTTCAGCTCTCACTGGATCGGTTCGCAGCCGAGTGTGAAGCGACTGGGATGAGAATCAGCACCTCCAAGTCCGAGTCCATGGTTCTCGCCCGGAAAAGGGTGGAGTGCCATCTCCGGGTTGGGGAGGAGATCTTGCCCCAAGTGGAGGAGTTCAAGTACCTCGGAGTCTTGTTCACGAGTAAGGGAAAAGTGGATCGTGAGATCGACAGGCGGATCGGTGCGGCGTCTTCAGTAATGCGGACGCTGTATCGATCCGTTGTGGTGAAGAAGGAGCTGAGCCGGAAGGCAAAGCTCTCAATTTACCGGTCGATCTACGTTCCCATCCTCACCTATGGTCATGAGCTTTGGGTAATGACCGAAAGGACAAGATCACGGGTACAAGCGGCCCAAATGAGTTTCCTCCGCCGGGTGGCGGGGCTCTCCCTTAGAGATAGGGTGAGAAGCTCTGCCATCCGGGAGGAGCTCAAAGTAAAGCCGCTGCTCCTCCACATCGAGAGGAGCCAGATGAGGTGGTTCGGGCATCTGGTCAGGATGCCACCCGAACGCCTCCCTAGAGAGGTGTTTAGGGCACGTCCGACCAGTAGGAGGCCGCGGGGAAGACCCAGGACACGTTGGGAAGACTATGTCTCCCGGCTGGCCTGGGAACGCCTCGGGGTCCCACAGGAAGAGCTGGACAAAGTGGCTGGGGAGAGGGAAGTCTGGGCTTCCCTGCTTAGGCTGCTGCCCCCGCGACCCAACCTCGGATAAGCGGAAGAAGATGGATGGATGGATGGAATGTGTTAATTCCACGACTGTATATATCGGTATCGCTTGATATCGGAATCGGTAATTAAGAGTTGGACAATATCGGAATATCAGATATCGGCAAAAAAGCCATTATGGGACAGTGGTCCGAGAGTACAGCAGAAGAGTAATCAGGCCCATACTCTTTCTCCTGGAAGAGTTCCAGTCTGAGGCTGGCTGAAACAAATTAAGCTTTTTGTTCGACGATTCCTTGTTGGCGTCTCATCACCCGTCACACGACCAACAAATATACAACGATTGGCAAAGCCCGAACACCCACTTCTGTGTAAAGTATCCACAGCCTGAAGAAATGTACAAACATCCGCCATGAAGTTGGCGTGAGGCAGCGCACATTTCCACGTCAAAGTCAGTCTTGATACATCTCATCTTCGCCAGGTTTTTGTGAGCAACCAAGGCTAATACATGAGGTGCAGGTACAGCAGTGGCAAAAGCTGTTGCTGCCAGATACTTTTGCGTACCAATTGCTCATAACATCAGTCAGCGTGTCAACACTTTACCTCTGGAGTTTCCAAGAAGACACATTTAGAAATTCAATCACAAGCAGCCAACTAACCACATCAGGCAGCATGATGGTGCGGGGTAGGCTTCTACTGCGAGACGGAATTGAGTGAGCTGCTCTGCTATGAAAGCCATTACAGATAACAAGCATGAGGCTTAATAGGCTGTAATGCTCACAGGCATCCTCAGTCACCGGGTCGCCTCTCAAGGCAGCCATGTCATCACAGGGGAAAAAACACTTCTGCATTTCAGTCCAGACAGACCTTCACGGCTCATAGCGACGCACTCCTTGCCAGCTTCGAGGCTAAGATAGCTCGGTTTCTCCAGGGTGACAGTTTGAAAAAACTGCTGAAGTTTGGGTTTAGATAGATAGATAGATAGATAGATAGATAGATAGTAGAGATGCGCGGTTTGCGGGCACAACCGCGGAGTCCGCGGATTATCCGCGGATCGGGCGGATGAAATAAAAAAAAATTAGATTTTAAATAGATTCAGGCGGGTGGCAGTTAAACCAATTCGTAAATATATATACATAGTTAAATGTTGTTACCCACATAAGAAAAACGAGCAGGCACCTGCTGCATATGCCACAACAGAAGAAAAAAAAGAAAAAGAGATGGACACTTTTACGGAGCGGAGAAGGGACGCCTCGCCGGGGTCCGGGACCGAGGCCCCTTCCCCCGAGAGGGCCCCACCGGGAGCCGTAGCTGAGGCGATCCGCGAGAAGGGCCCGACGCACGTCTAGGGTCACCACCGCGCCCACCGCACCGACACCCCGCCTCGCCCGCCTTCCCCGCGGCCGCCGTCACGCGCAGCAGGTAAGCAGTTTACCTGCCCGCCACCCCCGTGGCCGGGGGCTCGTAACAGGGGTCATTCCGCGCGCTCCGCCCGCGCAGCTTACCTGCCCGCCACCCCTGTTGCCGGGGGCACGTAACAGGGGTCACTCCGCGCGCAGTGCGCTCACGAAAGGGGTGGGGCTCACCCTGGTTGATATAGACAGCAGGACGGTGGCCATGGAAGTCGGAACCCGCTAAGGAGTGTGTAACAACCCACCTGCCGAATCAACTACCCCTGAAAATGGATGGCGCTGGAGCGTCGGGCCCATACCCGGCCGTCGCCGGCAGCGAGACGCGCTTGGAGGTGCGCTCAGCGCGGCTCCCATATGATTGCGCACTGGTGTGCGTCTGGGTCGTGACAGCGTGGCACGCGAATGTCTGTGCTGCATTGGATCAGTCTCCTTTCTTTAACAGGCAAAAGCTTTATAACCTCACTAATGCCTTGCATCATCTATATTAGATATATAACAACGGGCGGGTGCGGTTCTGATCAAATGTTACATCGGGTGGATGGCGGATGGTTGACGACTTTCTGATGCGGTTGCGGATGAAATAATTGCCTATCCGCGCATCTCTAATAGATAGATAGATAGATAGATAGATAGATAGATAGATAGTGTCGGAGGCAGATATTTACATATATCCGTATATAAGTGTTACTTCTTTATTTTCATAATCATATTACAAAACAGCTAGTGTTTTTCTTCCAAATTGTGGTTTTTTTGGTTGTCTGCAAATACTGTGTACTAACCTTGACTTTGGAATGTGGAGAGGAGAGATACTCCTTCTTTTATCTCTTCTTATGTCCAGGTGCGGAGGACAATGGGCATGTGTTTGGGCTGGAAAGACAAGACAGTGAGGGTGGGAGGGAGAGAGACTTTATAGAATAGAAGGTTTCCATTTTTGAGGGCAGACCATCTTAGCTGAGCGATTGAATGTTCTATGCTGGACTGGTCTCAATATATTTACAAAGCTTTGCAAATATATTACAAAATACCTATTCTGTCTCTGGGCTTCACGGTGGCAGAGGGGTTAGTGCATCTGCCTCACAATACGAAGGTCCTGAGTAGTCTTGGGTTCAATCCCGGGCTCGGGATCTTTCTGTGTGGAGTTTGCATGTTCTCCCCGTGACTGCGTGGGTTCCCTCCGGGTACTCCGGCTTCCTCCCACCTCCAAAGACATGCACCTGGGGATAAGTTGATTGGCAACACTAAAATTGGCCCTAGTGTGTGGATGTGAGTGTGAATGTTGTCTGTCTATCTGTGTTGGCCCTGCGATGAGGTGGCGACTTGTCCAGGGTGTACCCCGCCTTCCGCCCGATTGTAGCTGAGATAGGCTCCAGCGCCCCCCGCGACCCCAAAGGGAATAAGCGGTAGAAAATGGATGGATGGATGGATATTCTGTCTCTGATGGTTCTTTTACTCAGCTTTAAGTGTCGTAAAGAGCTTGGGAGCGACGACCAGAAACTTGAATTCCCTGGGAGGAACAACTGGTCCAAACGCAACAATAGATATAGATAGGTCCTTATTGTCATTGCACAAGAACAACGAAACTTTGTTTTCAGCACAAACCCGTTCAAGATTGGATAAACAAACAGTGTACAGGGTTACAGAACAGGAACGCCAATGGGTCGCCACAAGGCGCCCCGTAAAAGATGGGAAAAAGGTAAAAGGCTGGGGAAGGATGAGTAAAAAAATACAATCTAGACCGGGCTCCTAAGGGGGCCCAGTCTGGAGTGGGGAAAAACCTCCATAGCAAAGCACATATACATATTATAACGTACATCTCGAGATATCTAGCAACAGAGGGAAGGGAGTGCGGGGTCATGGTGGTGGGCCGCAGCTCTCAGGCGCTGCCCATCCTTTCATCACCCCTATGGGATTTGCGTCGAGGGCGTTGGATTGGTGGAGGTGGGGTGTGTATGTGTGGCGTATATTTTTGTGGATGCATGTTTGTGTGTAAGCCTGCAGTGTGTCTCTGTTCCGCGGCCTTGATGTTTGTGCAGTCGCTAGTCCAAAGTCAACAACAACAGGTGTGTGTCCATGAGAGACAAGAAGGGAGTTTGTTGTGTCTTCACTGCACTGTCCTTCAGGAGAGTCTCGAAGCCAGGGGAAAAAATCCAAGTTAGAACGTTTTGCAAGCGAGTGAAAATAAAATTAGCTTTTCACTCTAAATTGTCTATGACCATTTAGAGTGTTTTTGTGAATTTGGTGTTCCTGAAACCACAGGGTGTGTTTTATTGTTGGTTTGTGCTGAAGCCACCTGCCTGTCATTGCAGATGCTAGCTGGCAGCTCTCGCATGACGCGACTGATCGCTAAATGGGTACAACTCGGGGCGAAAAACTAAATGTTGTCATGTGAATATTTCTGCTCAGGGTGGGAATTCATCAGCACTTTTCAGCAATTGTGCATCTGATATGATATACTCGTCGGCGATCACTGGAAACAAAAATAATTGTCCTCCTGTTGGTGGGTTTGCCTTCAGGGGAACGCCTGTGCGTGGAATCTTTTAAAGTGGGGAGACTGGTGCACAGACAGCCACCAGAGTGTGATTGGCAAAGAGAAGGCCAGGGTCCAATGGTATGGAGACCAAGACAATTGGGGGCTCATCTTTGCTGCAGCCTTCTTCCGCCTTTGTGACCGTTGTGGAGCTTCTATGCAACCATCATCCGCCCACTCCGCCGTTGAGGTATTTTTCGACGAGGATGATATGATATACAGTCGTGGTCAAAAGTTTACATCATGTCATGGCTGTCTTGAGTTTGCAATCGTTTCTACAACTCTTATGTTTTTGTGATAGAGTGATTGGAGCACATACTTGTTGGTCACTAAAAACATTCATGAAGTTTGGTTCTTTTATGAATTTATTATGGGTCTACTGAAAATTTGAGGGTCAAAAGTATACATACAGCAATGTTAATATTTGCTTACATGTCCCTTGGCAAGTTTACCTGCAATAAGGCGCTTTTGGTAGCCATCCACAAGCTTCTGCTTGAATTTTAGACCACTCCTCTTGACAAAATTGGTGCAGTTCAGCTGAATTTGTTGGTTTTCTGACATGGACTTGTTTCTTCAGCATTGTCCACGGGTTTAAGTCAAGACTTTGGGAAGGCCATTCTAAAACCTTCATTCTAGCCTGATTTAGCCATTGTTTTCATCTGACCAGAAGGTCTTATCTTTGCCCATGTGATGTCAGATGAAACAAAAATTTAAGCTGTTTGGCCACAATACCCAACAACATGTTTGGAGGAGAAAAGGTGAGGCCTTTAATCCCAGGAACACTATACCTACCATCAAGCATGGTGGTGGTAGTATTATGCTCTGGGCCTGATTTGCCGCCAATGGAACTGGTGCTTTACAGAGAGTAAATGGGACAATGAAAGAGGAGGATTACCTCCAAATTCTTCAGGACAAGCTAAAATCATCAGCCCGTAGGTTGGGTCTTGGGCTCAGTTGGGTGTTCCAACAGGACAAGGACTTGTTTCTTCAGCATTGTCCACACGTTTAAAGTCAGGACTTTGGGAAGGCCATTCTAAAACCTTCATTCTAGCCTGATTTAGCCATTCCTTTACCACTTTTGACTTGTGTTTGGGGTCATTGTCCTGTTGGAACACCCAACTGCGCCCAAGACCCAACCACCGAGTAGATGATAGGGCGTCTACCATGGATCTCCACCTCACTCTCTTCTGCGCGATGGTCTTCGCTTCTTGCCAGGAGATCCCCATCTTGGTCAGTTCATCCAGTTGAATTTTGGTCTCCCTGGCTTCCTCTTGCCTTGAGGGTTGTAGTCCAGGGCTTGTCTTGCGAAGTTTCTCGGATCCTTACTAAGTGTATGGCCGATCCATCCCCACTTTCTGCTTTTGATTTCATTTTGAATTTGCTCTTGGTTCATGCGTCTCCACAGGTCTACGTTTGATATCTTGTTGGGCCACCGAATCCTCAGTATGTACCTGAGGATCACGGGACACATTTTTCCGGCGTTGTTGTTGCACTAGTGAGCCACGGATGAGGAGATGCTGCTCCGTTATCGATTGAAGTAAAGTCTGAATGTCATTAAAACAGTTAGCTCCATCTTTTGACACTTCTTCCACTCCCGTCCTTGCACGCTACACTGCTACAACAAAGATGACGGGGGAGAAGACGCTGTCGAAGGTGAGCCACGTAAATAAGACCGCCCACAAAACGGCGCATCCTGAAGCGACTGTCAGAAGATCTGTAAAACATCATCTACGCAACATTTTGACCAAAGAACAACCATTACATGTTATGTAGACCACAAGGAAGCTTTTACATTTAGAAAGAAATCATAATATGATCCCTTTAATGCGCCTTATGGTCCGGAAAATACGGCAATTTGATTATCGGTCTTTGCCAGCTATGTCAAACTGAGGGTTAAGTATTGACGACCACTCATATGTTGATTTATGTTTGCCTGTGTTCTAGGATCAATCTTCCCATCCTGCAAGCCTCCTGAGACCGTCTTCAAAATAACCTTCTGGCTGGGCTACTTCAACAGCTGCATTAACCCCGTCATCTACCCGTGCTTCAGCCAGGAGTTCAAGAAGGCCTTTCGCCACGTGCTCCACGGCCGCTGTCTGGGAAGTGTCCAACACCAAGGACCTCAGCCAGCGTCTAATACCGCTGACTCGTCAGCCGTGCGTGGTGTTGTTTCGAGGGGATGCTGTGGGACGTTATCTTTGTCCTCTGCGAAGGACGACGCCAGTCCCACAAGCCAGAGGAAGAGTCTACTGAGGTCTTGGTGTTTCTCAGCTAGTCCAAGTCCGGTACCAAAGAACTGCTCGGCTAAGGTTTTACGCATTTCTCTTAATGTTACTGGTGAAGCCGTTTGACTGCAGTCTTTTAGTATTTTAAATCGCTTGTACAGTCGTGGTCAAAAGTTGACATACACTTGTACAGAACATAATGTCATGGCTGTCTTGAGTTTCCAATACTTTCTACAACTCTTATTTTTTTTGTGGTAGACTGATTGGAGCACATACTTGTTTGACCCATCACCCTTGATCACCCGCTGGGAGGTGGCCGTGCCCGGGAATAATTTTTGGTGATTTAACCCCCAATTCCAACCCTTCATGCTGAGTGCCAAGCAGGGAGGTAATGGGTCCCATTTCTATAGTCTTTGGTATGACTCGTCCGGGGTTTGAACTCACAACCTACCGATCTCAGGGCGGACACTCTAACCACTAGGCCACGACGAGGTTTTCGCAGCTTACTGCGGGGTTCGTTCATGACCCAACAAAACCTACGTGACTGTTGCATACAGCAAACAGTCACGTAAGTTTTGTTGGTTCATGCCACAGCTAGTAGGTTTTCCTTGCCATAGTCTATGCTAAGTATTTGCAATCAGCACGTTGTGCCTTCGCCTTGTGTTCCGTTTTGTTGTACTACTTTTATTTTTGAGAATTAAATCATGTTCTTACCTGCACGCATTGTCCGGAATGGTACGTCTAAATTCAGTCAGCTGCGAAAACCTCGTCCTGACAGAATGACGCCTTGGAGCAGGAAGGGTTGCTAGCCTTGGAGCAGGAACTAGCCTTGGAGCAGAGACAGGTGGCGGAGAGGATGGCATCTTCAGGTCCACCTGGGCTGAGGTTAGCCGTGATCTTGGGGGAAGTGGCCTAGCTGGAGGTTGTGGCTTGACACGCCGAAAGAACTGGTGGTGGTGGCCGGGCCGGAGGCTGCTGCCTGGCTGGGCGCAGCTGAACCACTCCACTAGCACAGCTCCCCGGCACTATCCCCATGGAAACTAAAACAAACCCAGAGGTGTACAAACAGGAACGTGGCGAAGTTGGTAGAGTGGCCGTGCCAGCAATCGGAGGGTTGCTGGTTACTGGGGTTCAATCCCTACCTTCTACCTTCCTAGTCACGTCCGTTGTGTCCTTGGGCAAGACACTTAACCCCTTGCTCCTGATGGCTGCTGGTTAGCGCCTTGCGTGGCAGCTCCCGCCATCAGTGTGTGAATGTGTGTGTGAATGGATGAATGTGGAAATAGTGTCAAAGCGCTTTGAGTACCTTGAAGGTAGAAAAGCGCTATACAAGTATAACCCATTTATCATTTAACTAAGGGAGTCCAAAACTAACAGAACATAACAAAAACATGATCCGGACCACGGATCATGATACCCTTGGCGGTAGCCATCCACAAGCTTCTGGAAAGCTTCTGCTTGAATTTTTGACCACTCCTTTTGACAAAATTGGTGCAGTTCAGCTAAATGTGTTGGTTTTCTGACATGGACTTGTTTCTTCAGCATTGTCCACACGTTTAAGTCAGGACTTTGGGGAGGCCATTCTAAAACCTTCATTCTAACCTGATTTAGCCATTCCTTTACCACTTTTGATGTGTGTTTGAGGTCATTGTCCTGTTGGAACACCCAACTGCGCCCAAGACCCAACCTCCGGGCTGATGATTTTAGCTTGTCCTGAAGAATTTGGAGGTAATCCTCCTTTTTCATTGTCCCATTTACTCTCTGTAAAGCACCAGTTCCATTGGCAGCAAAACAGGCCCAGAGCATAATACTACCACCACCATGCTTGACGGTGGGAATGGTGTTCCTGGGATTAAAGGCCTCACCTTTTCTCCTCCAAACATATTGCTTTTTTTTTGTTTCATCTGACATCACATGGACAAAGATAAGACCTTCTGGAAGAAAGTTCTGTGGTGAGATGAAACAAAAATTTAGCTGTTTGGCCACAATACCCAGCAATATGTTTGGAGGAGAAAAGGTGAGGCCTTTAATCCCAGGAACACCATGCTCTTATCACAAACAAATAAGAGTTGTAGAAATGATTGGAAACTCAAGACAGCCATGACATGATGTTCTTTACAAGTGTATGTCAACTTTTGACCAGGACTGTACAAGTCAGGACACAACAGAACTTCCCCTCGGACTCAGACTTTACTGCTTAAACTGTTCAAGCAAACAGGCGGGCTGGACTGGATTCTGGCCTACAGTACATCATTAAATATGATTGATGACATGTAACTCTGTCCGCCTCCACACAAACAGAAGAAAATAATACCTGATTGATTTTCCAACTGATCCTTGTAAAGGGTCTGCACTGTTGATTGACAACTGCAATGACACGGAGAAAACAATGCGTCAAATGTTATTGGAATAAAAATCCACCAAGACAAAAAATATTGTACTCTTTTTCTGTGTAGCATTATTCTGCTTTTTTTCCAGAGCAAAAAAAAAAAGGATTTGAACATATAATAGCTTTTCATTGACGAGTAAACTACGCCCGTGGTGTGATTGATTCATGTTTTTCTTTCACGAGCAAGACCCGAAAAGTGCAATCGGCATTCAGGCTTCATTTCTGGAGAGAAAACTTGAAAAAAAAACACACAAATATGGATCTCAGAAAATGTAATTAACGGTATTGATATTTTCAGTCCTTCGGCGAGTACTTGACTTTCAACGTGAAAACTCTCAAATGCACTTTGAATATGACTAAAATTATTATAACATAATAATAATAACATATACATAATGTAATAATGATAATATTTACAGTACACAATAGCTATGACTGCTTGGTGTGGATTTAATATTGCATTGCACAAGCTCATTAGTTGTAGTTCTGTTGTTGTATTCACGCATATATATATATATATATATATATATATATATATATATATATATATGTGTGTGTATATGTGTGTGTATGTATAAATATATATATATGCGTGTATGTATATATTTATATATATATATATACTATATATATATACACTATATATATATATATAATATATATATATATAGTGTGTATATATATATATATATATATATATATATATATATATATTAGAGATGCGCGGTTTGCGAGCACAACCGCGGAGTCCGCGGATTGTCCGCGGATCGGGCGGATGAAAAAAAAAAAAAAAAAGATTTTATCCGCGGGTCGGGTCGGGTCGGGTGGTTGAAATAAAAAAAAATTAGATTTTAAATAGATTCAGGCGGGTGGCAGTTAAACCAATTGGGAAATATATATACATAGTTAAATGTTGTTACCCACATACGAAAAACGAGCAGGCACCTGCAGCATATGCCACAACAGAAGAAAAAAAAGAAAAAGAGATGGACACTTTTACGGAGCGGAGAAGGGACGCCTCGCCGGGGTCCGGGACCGAGGCCCCTTCCCCCGAGAGGGCCCCACCGGGAGCCGTAGCTGAGGCGATCCGCGAGAAGGGCCCGACGCACGTCCAGGGTCACCACCGCGCCCACCGCACCGACACCCCGCCTCGTCCGCCTTCGCCGCGGCCGGCGTCACGCGCAGCAGGTAAGCACCTTACCTGCCCGCCACCCCCGTGGCCGGGGGCTCGTAACAGGGGTCACTCCGCGCGCTCCGCCCGCGCAGCTTACCTGCCCGCCACCCCTGTTGCCGGGGGCTCGTAACAGGGGTCACTCCGCGCGCAGTGCGCTCACGAAAGGGGTGGGGCTCACCCTGGTTGATATAGACAGCAGGACGGTGGCCATGGAAGTCGGAACCCGCTAAGGAGTGTGTAACAACCCACCTGCCGAATCAACTAGCCCTGAAAATGGATGGCGCTGGAGCGTCGGGACCATACCCGGCCGTCGCCGGCAGCGAGACGCGCTTGGCGGTGCGCTCAGCGCGGCTCCCATATGATTGCGCACTGGTGTGCGTCTGGGTCGTGACAGCGTGGCACGCGAATGTCTGTGCTGCATTGGATCAGTCTCCTTTCTTTAACAGGCAAAAGCTTTATAACCTCACTAATGCCTTGCATCGTCTATATTAGATATATAACAACGGGCGGGTGCGGTTCTGATCAAATGTTACATCGGGTGGATGGCGGATGGTTGACGACTTTCTGATGCGGTTGCGGATGAAATAATTGCCTATCCGCGCATCTCTAATATATATATATATATATATATATAACCCCAAACCGGTGAAGTTGTCACGTTGTGTAAATGGTAAATAAAAACAGAATACAATGATTTGCAAATCCTTTTCAACTTATATTCAATTGAATAGACTGCAAAGACAAGATGCTTAATGTTCAAACTGGTAAACTATGTAATTTTTTGCAAATATTAGCTCATTTGGAATTTGATGCCTGCAACATGTTTCAGAGAAGCTGGCACAAGTGGCAAAAAAGACTGAGAAAGTTGAGGAATGCTCATCAAACGCTTATTTGGAACGTCCCACAGGTGAACGGGCTAATTGGGAACAGGTGGGTGACATGATTGGGTATAAAAGCAGCTTCCATGAACTGCTCAGTCATTCACAAACAAGGATGGGGCGAGAGTCACCACTTTGTCAACAAATACGTGAGCAAATTGTCCAACAGTTTAAGAACAACATTTCTCAACGAACTATTGCAAAGAATTTAGGGATTTCAACATCTACCGTCTGTAATATTATCAGAAGGTTCAGAGAATCTGGAGAAATCACTGCACGTAAGCAGCTAAGCCCGTGACCTTCAATCCCTCAGGCGGTACTGCATCAAAAAGCGACATCAGTGTGTAAAGGATATCACCACATGGTCTCAGGAACACTTCAGAAAACCACCGTCAGTAACTACAGTTGGTCACTACATCTGTAAGTGCAAGTTAAATCTCTACTATGCAAAGCCAAAGCCATTTATCAACAACACCCAGAAATGCCGCCAGCTTCGCTGGGCCTGAGCTCATCTAAGATGGACTGATGCAAAGTGGAAAAGTGTTCTGCGGTCTGACGAGTCCACATTTCAAATTGTTATTGGAAACTGTGGACGTCGTGTCCTCCGGACCAAAGAGGAAAAGAACATTCCAGATTGTTAAAGGCGCTAAGTGTAAAAGCCAGCATGTGTGATGGTATGGGGGTGTATTAGTGCCCAAGACATGGGTAACTTACACATCTGTGAAGGCACCATTAATGCTGAAAGGTACATACAGGTTTTGGAGCAACATACTGTATGTTGCCATCCATGCAACGTTATCATGGACGCCCCTTCTTATTTCAGCAAGACAATGCCATGCCACGTGTTACAACAGCGTGGCTTCATAGTAAAAGAGTGCGGGTACTAGACTGGCTTGCTTGTAGTCCAGACCTGTCTCCCATTGAAAATGTGTGGCGTATTATGAAGCCTAAAATACCACAACGGAGACCCCCGGACTGTTGAACAACTTAAGCTGTACATCAAGCAACAATGGGAAAGAATTCCGCTTAAAAAATGTGTCTCCTCAGTTCCCAAACGTTTACTGAGTGTTGTTAAAAGGACAGGCCATGTAACACAGTGGTAAAAAATGCCCCTGTGACAACTTTTTTGCAAACTTGTGGGAACAGTTTGGAGCGGGCCCCCTTCCTCTTCCAACATGACTGTGCACCAGTGCACAAAGCAAGGTCCATAAAGACATGGATGACAGAGTCTGGTGTGGATGAACTTGACTGGCCTGCACAGAGTCCTGACCTGAACCGGATAGAACACCTTTGGGATGAATTAGAGCCAGGCCTTCTCCACCAACATCAGTGTGTGACCTCACCAATGCGCTTTTGGAAGAATGGTCGAAAATTCCTTTAAACACACTCCGCAACCTTGTGGACAGCCTTCCCAGAAGAGTTGAAGCTGTAATAGCTGCAAAAGGTGGACCGACATCATATCAGGAATGGGATGGCACTTCAAGTGCATATGTGAGTCAAGGCAGGTGGCCAAATACTTTCGGCAATATAGTGTAGCTTCGGGTGCAGATGTTTATCACAGCTCGTCCAGAGAGTGGTGACCCTTGTCGCCAGGACAATTGGAATTATAAAGGACTGCAGGTTTTGATTTTAAGAGAGATAATAAAAACATTAGCAAATTCCAGTAGGAAGCCCCCACAGGTAGGAGTAGAGGATAAGAATCGGAGGTCAGCCGACTCAAACTGATCAGAGGAAAGAGGTCAGGGAAAGATTGACTGCCCAAACCACAAAGCAAGGTCCATAAAGACATGGATGACAGAGTCGGGTGTGGATGAACTTGACTGGCCTGCACAGAGTCCTGACCTGAACCGGATAGAACATCTTTGGGATGAATTAGAGCCAGGCCTTCTCCACCAACATCAGTGTGTGACCTGGAAGAATGGTGGAAAATTCCTCTAAACACACTCCGTGTCATGTCTGTGTGATCATGTTTTGTTTTAGTAATGTTCGGTTTAAATTTTGGACTTTTTGTGCACTTTTGTTTTGTTTTGTCACCATAGCAACCATTCGTTTCACCTGTCACGTCACGCACCTGTTCCACGTTTGGACTCATTGTGCACTCTTGTCACCATAGCAACCATTAGTTTTCACCTGTCACGTCACGCACCTGTTTCACGTTTCGAGTCACGCACCTGCTTTCACTAATCATGTCCATAGTATTTAAGTTCATTCATTTTCTGTTGTTCGTTCTGACGACATCCCCGCATTTATGCTCCTGCACTCTCTCCACACCCTGATGACCCTTGCTACTCTTTTTTTCATGCCGGTTCCATGCCAAGTAAGTTTTTGTTTGTTAAGCCACAGTTAGTGTTTTGTTTAATTGTTCATAGTTTCTGCCAATGTGCAAGTTTTGTGTTTAAAGTCTAGTATCGTACTTCCGCCCCTGTGCGCGCTTTTCGTTTATTCCTTTTTTGATAGTTTAAATAAATCATGTACCCACCTTCAAGCCTTGACCAGTCCAGTTCATTTGCACCACGGGAGAACAAACCAAGCCAAAGTCCAAGTCATGACACTCCGCAACCTTGTGGACAGCCTTCCCAGAAGAGTTGAAGCTGTAATAGCTGCAAAAGGTCATATTGAAGCCTATGGGTTAGGAATGGGATGGCACTTTTAAGTTCATATGTGAATAAATACTTTTGGCAATATAGTGTGCTCTTTGAAATTGTAGTGCTCAGACCAACAAAACCACCCTTTTGACTAAAAATATGCAATATATTTCTATTCAAAATGTGTTCTTGGGACTCTTTTGTACTGATTCAAATGAAAGTACATAAAATAATGAAATACGTACTAAGACGTGTATAAATAATCCATGTCTGATTATTGCAATATTTCACGTTTTACACTGAATTTCACAACATAACACGCCTTCTCTTCTTAAAGCGCTTCCTCTTTATAACAAAGAAGTGTATATTTGCTGGCAGTGATTGAAAATTAATTAGAAAAGGGGATAATACCCTGGGAAAATACCCTCCTCAATGTGCATTGCAGTGATTGTCCAGCAGAAAGAGGGGAAAATAACATCATTGCACAACATGCAGGAGTCAGCAGCTGGCAGATACCCTGGGAAAAAAAACACAAAAAAAACATAGTCATTAGGAATTTAAAAAGCCATGCGGGGACTAATTTGTTCATGTAAAAAGGCCATGATACTTCAAGCGTGGAAGATGCTACTTAAGGAGTCGGCACGGAGGTGTTCAAATTCCTTTGAATGAGAACAAAGTGTGGAAATAATGAGCACCTGCAGCAGCAGACCTTTTCGTTAACTGGAAATATTATCCTGATGTAACCAAAAAAAAGAAAAGGTCACCTGACAGTCACCTGAGAGTCCATCACAGAACACGTGTTGACAAAGCGTTCACACCTGCGGACGAGAGCGTACATGTTGCACACCAAGGTCGTGTGCCCGATTGCAGGCAATTAAGTCGTTCTGTTGTTAGTTTTCCTGACCAAACAAGCCCAAATAATAAATCCAATTACAAACCCCGTTTCCATATGAGTTGGGAAATTGTGTTAGATGTAAATATAAATGGAATACAATGATTTGCAAATCCTTTTCAACCCATATTCAGTTGAATGCACCACAAAGACAACATATTTGATGTTCAAACTCATAAACTTTATTTTTTTTTTGCAAATAATAATTAACTTAGAATTTCATGGCTGCAACACGTGCCAAAGTAGTTGGGAAAGGGCATGTTCACCACTGTGTTTGTCATGATCCGTGGTCTGGATCATGTTTTGTTTAGTTATGTTCTGTTAGTTTTGGACTTCTTTAGTTCCCGTTTAGGCCTCCTAGTTTGCTTTTGTCACCATGGCGACCATTTTTGGGGTCGAGAGCTGTGTTGGCGGCACTTGGCGTCGTGGAGCTGCGACTGGCGGCACTTGGCGTCGTGGAGCTGCGACTGGCGGCACTTGGCGTCGTGGAGCTGCGACTGGCGGCACTTGGCGTCGTGGAGCTGCGACTGGCGGCACTTGGCGTCGTGGAGCTGCGACTGGCGGCACTTGGCGTCGTGGAGCTGCGACTGGCGGCACTTGGCGTCGTTGAGCTGCGACTGGCGGCACTTGGCGTCGTTGAGCTGCGACTGGCGGCACTTGGCGTCGTTTATTATTTGCTGCGACTGGCGGCATGCCGCCAGTCGCAGCAAATAATAAACTCATGGCATGCCGCCAGTCGCAGCTCAACGACGCCAAGTGCCGCCAGTCGCAGCTCAACGACACCAAGTGCCGCCAGTCGCAGCTCAACGACGCCAAGTGCCGCCAGTCGCAGCTCAACAACGCCAAGTGCCGCCAGTCGCAGCTCAACGACGCCAAGTGCCGCCAGTCGCAGCTCCACGACGCCAAGTGCCGCCAGTCGCAGCTCCACGACGCCAAGTGCCGCCAGTCGCAGCTCCACGACGCCAAGTGCCGCCAGTCACAGCTCCACGACGCCAAGTGCCGCCAACACAGCTCCCGACCCCAAAAATGGTCGCCATGGTGACAAAAGCAAACTAGGAGGCCTAAACGGGAACTAAAGAAGTCCAAAACTAACAGAACATAACTAAACAAAACATGATCCAGACCACGGATCATGACAGTGTTACATCACCTTTTCTTTTAACAACACTCAATAAACGTATGGGAACTGAGGAAACTAATTGTTGAAGCTTTGAAAGTGGAATTCTTTCCCGTTCTTGTTTTATGTAGAGCTTCAGTCGTTCAACAGTCCGAGGTCTCTGCTGACGTATTTTACACTTCATTTTCGATGGGAGACAGGTCTGGACTGCAGGCGGGCCAGGAAAGTACCCGCACTCTTTTACTATGAAGCCACGTTGATGTAACACGTGGCATGGCATTGTCTTGCTGAAATAAGCAGGGGCGTCCATGAAAAAGACAGCGCTTAGATGGCAGCATATGTTGTTCCAAAACCTGTATGTACCTTTCAGCATTAATGGTGCCTTCACAGATGTGTAAGTTACCCATGCCTTGGGCACTAATGCACCTTCATACCATCACAGATGCTGGCTTTTGAACTTTGCGTCGATAGCAGTCTGGGTGGTTCGCTAGAATGAAGGTTTTAGAATGGCCTTCCCTAAGTCCTGAATTAAACGTGTGGACAATGCTGAAGAAACAAGTCCATGTCAGAAAACCAACAAATTTAGTTGAACTGCACCAATTTTGTCAAGAGGAGTGGTCAAAAATTCAAGCAGAAGCTTGTGGATGGCTACCAAAAGCGCCTTATTGCAGGTAAACTTGCCAAGGGACATGTAAGCAAATATTAACATTGCTGTATGTATACTTTTGACCCTCACATTTTCAGTAGACCCATAATAAATTCATAAAAGAAGCAAACTTCATGAATGTTTTTTGTGACCAACAAGTATGTGCTCCAATCACTACATCACAAAAAATAAGCGTTGTAGAAATGATTGGAAACTCAAGACAACCATGACAAGTGTATGAAAACTTTTGACCACGACTGTGTTTACTTTTATTTATTGTATTATTTCTTTACTCGGGACTAGCCGCGGCCCGGATTTTGGACGCTGGCGGGCTGTGTCTGGCCCGCGGGGCCGTAGTTTGGGGACCCCTGATTTATGTGATTGCTGGTTTCCTTGTTGAGTGTTTTATTCTGTTTCCATGTTTTCGGTTTTGGGTGACTTCTGATTTCCCCTGAAAAAAGCTTTAAGAAAAAAAAGTGCAATTTGATTTCTATCAAGACAAGAATTTGACATGGGATGATCTCCCTAACCTCTAATTTACATTTTAAGGGTTGAGTTTAATGACGCGACCTCCTTGAAGGAATGTAATCGGACAGCGCAACAAGCTCGATGTCAACATTATGTCAACAAATGCAGACAAATGAGTCCAAATGGTGCAAATAATTGAAATCTATCTGTGGTGATAACCTGTCAGCCAGCGGCTTTTCTCTGCAGGCCAATTAAAGGAATACGTGGAGGGAGGCCAGAGCAGGAGGACGCTCCTTTTAAACACAAATTCACATTAAGTTAGACCAGAACTGGGCAAAATACGGCCCGTGGGCCACATACGGCACATTAACATTTACAATCCGGTACATATACATTCACTGTACAAACATACATATACACATACATGTACATATACATTCACTGTACAAACATACATATACACATACATGTACATATACATTCACTGTACAAACATACATATACACATACATGTACATATACATTCACTGTACAAACATACATATACACATACATGTACATATACATTCACTGCACAAACATACATATACATTCACTGTATAAACATACATATACACATACATGTACATATACATACATACATACATACATACATACATGTACATATACATTCACTGTACAAACATACATATACACATACATGTACATATACATTCACTGCACAAACATACATATACATTCACTGTATAAACATACATATACACATACATGTACATATACATACATACATACATACATACATACATACATACATGTACATATACATTCACTGTACAAACATACATATACACATACATGTACATATACATTCACTGCACAAACATACATATACATTCACTGTACAAACATACATATACACATACATGTACATATACATTCACTGTACAGACATACATATACACATACATGTACATATACATTCACTGTACAGACATACATATACACCAGTGACGTGCGGTCACTAGAGGCAGGTGAGGCCCCGCCTCACCTGCCATCATGGAAAGAAAAAAAATGTAAAAAGAAAAAAAAAAAATGAAATTGTTATATGTATCAGTGATTATACTATAAAGTTATTTTCCATTTAACTTCACCAGTTTTAGATTATTTTTTATTCAAAATCGCTGAATTTTCACATTTGCCGTTCAAATACTGAGAAGAGACGGTGCGGTGAACAGCAGCCAGTCGAGGCACGTCACTCAGTGCCTCAACATGGATTGCGGACTCGGCTAACTGCTGGTCTGCTGTGCAGTGAGACCGTATTGCTATATGAATTATATTATACATTTCCATAGTTTAGTTAGCTGAGGTATATAATGTACAGTGTATTTTGTCAACAACTGTATGTGTGTAAAGTATTTCTTGTGCTGAGCGATCATAAAACTGCTGCGAAGACGCACTGGCTGAGGCTCGCGTAACCCCGCCTCCTGGTGCTGGTTAAGGCACCTTCGCCGCAGACTGCACCTCCCGACGAGAGCGCCACACCAACCAAAGCCCACACCCAAACCCTCCACCCAAAAAAAGTCACTTAACAAGAAGCCAACAAGTGCAAAAACAAAAATGCTCGCGCCGGAGGAGCCGTGAACGACTGCAGGGACACAACATTAGGTACACCTGCAGACTGCAGCACGGATTTCATATTTCATTCATTCACAACTCCTCCAACACGAACACTACTGTTCCCGCACTTATAAGTAAAGGTAAGACCATAATAACGTTTTTTTTATTAAATGTGCTTTTTTGTGAGCTACAGTTTGTATGTGTAAAGTTAAAGTTAAGTTAAAGCAGGGGCGTCACTAGCTTTTAAGGACAGGGGGGACTTTGCCCCCAGGAGATGCACAGGATGCGAGCGAATGTTACGCACGAGCACAAAACTTCACAAACGGCTAACAAAGACTTAGAAATTATTCATTGTTATTATTATTATTTTTAAAAAATGCACGGGACAAAATGAAATGCTCCTCGGGACAATGGCTTTTAACCATATATTTTCTTTTTCTTTTTATGTGTTTATTCATTTTACATTTTATATTAAATGTCTTGGTTTTTCCTCCCTCTGAAAATCCTATGAAATGTTTAACAAGCCATCCTATAATAATAAAACAGCTATTAATGTAACAATACAATAAAACAAATATATTTAATTATGTTTTTTTCATTATTTTAACAATAGGCTAATGTATATTACTTTATATAGATTCTACAAGAAACACAAAACTTGAAAAAATAAATGATTTACAATTGCACACACAAGGTTTTGTGCAGCTTCACTCATTGTAAAGGAAGATAATGTGCTTCGTACACCTGCAGGACCGCAAGCAAGGTCGCAGAGAAAATGCGGGCTGGAATTTGAGTGATGTGGGCATTTTCTATATGAACAAGTGGAATGGATTGGATACCGACGCTCTAAAGGGGCTCTCTACCTTACGCTACGAAGTGAGGGGAAACTGAGTGAATAATAACAGGTTGTATGATTATTTATTTAAACTCATATTTGGGCCACTTTATAATGAATATGTCGGCATTTATTTGTAAAAAAAAACAAAAAAACACCAAATTATTTAGGGCGGCTTAAGAATATTTTAGGGGGGCTTGAGCCCCTCTAAAATAGGCCTAACGACGCCAATGAGTTAAAGTACCAATGATTGTCACACACAATAGGTGTGGTGAAATTTGTCCTCTGCATTTGACCCATCCCTTGATCACCCCCTGGGATGTGAGGGGAGCAGTGGGCAGCAGCGGCGCCGCGCCCGGGAATAATTGTTGGTGATTTAACCCCCAATTCCAACCCTTGATGCTGAGTGCCAAGCAGGGAAGAATGCTGGTATGAGCTTTTAAACATAACCCGTTAACTGCTGCCAATCAAATGGTGAATAAGATACTCTTTAGGGTTCATATGTTTGTAAATCTGACTGTGATGAAGTCAGTGCCTCACCAGTCATCAACCTCACCACACGTCACTGATATACACATACTGTACATATACATTCACTGTACAAACATACACATACATGTACATATACATTCACTGTACAAACATACATATACACATACATGTACATATACATTCACTGTACAAACATACATATACACATACATGTACATATACATTCACTGTACAAACATACATATACACATACATGTACATATACATTCACTGTACAAACATACATATACACATTCACTGTACAAATATACTGTCATGATGGGTTCTACATGTAAAGCGACTTTGGGTACTTAGAAAAGCGCTATATAAATCCCAGTTATTATTATTATTATTATTATGATCCGTGGTCCGGATCATGTTTTGTTTAGTTATGTTCTGTTAGTTTTGGACTTCTTTAGTTCCCGTCTGCGCTTCCTTGTTTGTTTTGTCACCATGGCGACTCATTCGTTTACCTGCCTCATTTGTTTGGATCACACCTGTGGTTACTCATTGCGTTCACCTGTCTCTGATTAGTGCTCGCCTGCTCACCTGCTTCCCGAGCACTAATCAGAGGCATTATTTAAGCCTGCCATTGCCGGTCAGTCGTCCTGGCGACATTACTCTGTCCGTGCTCTATTGATGATCCTTTCATGCTGGTATTCTTGTTTTTGCTCTGTCCATGCCATAGTTCTTGTTACAGTAAGTGTTTTTTTGTTTCATGTCCATAGTTCTGCCTGAGTGTTAGTTTTGTTCCCTGCGTTAAGTTGTGCCTCCGCTGTGAGCGCTTTTTGTTTGTACCTTTTTTTTTTAATAGAAAGATTAAATCATGTTTTTACCTGCAAGCCTTGTTCGGTCAAGTCCGTTTGCGTCTCGGGAAAACAATCCTCGCAGTAAGCTGCGAAAAAGTCCACACCATGATACATACATATACATTCACTGTACAAACATACATATACACATACATGTACATATACATTCACTGTACAAACATACATATACACATACTGTACATATACAAGCACATATACATTCATACATATACACAATAGCTGTATAAATGACACAATATGTTACTGCATACATTAGTAGGCTAATTAGGAGTCTTTGTTTGTTTACTTACTACTAAAAGACAAGTTGTCTAGTATGTTCACTATTTTATTTAAGGACTAAATTGCAATACTAAACATATGTTTAATGTACCCTAAGATTTTTGGTTAAAATAAAGCCAATAATGAAATTTTTTGTGGTCCCCTTTATTTAAATAAGTATCGAAAAGTATCAAAATACATTTTGGTACCGGGACAACAAAACACAAACCACAGTTAGAGAGCAACACAAATAATAACAGGAACTAAACACAACCTAAAGGCAATCAAGTGAGCAGACAAACTGACATATAAGCGCTAACATAAATGAATGTGCACAGGCATGAGTGGAATGCAGAAGTATAAAAAAACCTCGGGACTGTGCTCGTGTATAACTAAGTGAGATGAACAGCCGCTGAATAAATGTTTGTTTCTCACTGATAGAAAACAACTAATTGCACTGCAGATCATCTGCTGTGCTGCAGCACCTCAGGGCGCCAGCCAATCAGGGCACTTATCCAATTAAAGCACAGAAACACCTGCTGCTGCTGCGGCTCACTCTGATGTCGCTGGTGATTTGACACGGATAATGAAAGAAATTACAGACGGAAACTTTGAAAACACAAATTCACTATTTCCAAGGGAGCAAACCCTAATAATAAAACTATCATAATAACCGTATGAGCCTTGTACGGGCCAATGGATATGTTACATTATAAATAATAATAAAAACATTTTTACTAAAGTATTTTATGAACAGTAATTAATATTTTAGCTTTTTACTTTGTAAAGGGGAACATTATCACAATTTCAGAAGTGTTAAAACCATTAAAAATCAGTTCCCAGTGGCTTATAATATTTTTCAAAGTTTTTTTCAAAATTTTACCCATCACTGATTTTAACCATCACTGATTTTAACCATCGTTATTTACACCCGTCCATTTTCCTGTGACGTCACATAGTGAAGCCGACACAAACAAACATGGCGGAAAGAACAGCAAGCTATAGCGACATTAGCTCGGATTCAGACTCGGATTTCAGCGGCTTAAGCGATTCAACAGATTACGCATGTATTGAAACGGATGGTTGTAGTGTGGAGGCAGGTAGCGAAAACGAAATTGAAGAAGAAACCGAAGCTATTGAGCCATATCGGTTTGAACCGTATGCAAGCGAAACCGACGAAAACGACACGACAGCCAGCGACACGGGAGAAAGCGAGGACGAATTCGGCGATCGCCTTCTAACCAACGATTGGTATGTGTTTGTTTGGCATTAAAGGAAACTAACAACTATGAACTAGGTTTACAGCATATGAAATACATTTGGCAACAACATGCACTTTGAGAGTGCAGACAGCCCAATTTTCATCAATTAATATATTCTGTAGACATACCCTCATCCGCGCTCTTTTCCTGAAAGCTGATCTGTCCAGTTTTGGAGTTGATGTCAGCAGGCCAGGGAAGCTAGGGTCGATATTCTTCTCTTGATCATCTTCGGTGGCATAAGGGACGGTGTGAGCCAAGACATCCAGGGGGGTTTAGCTCGCTCGTCTGCGGGAACAAACTGCCGCCATTGCTTGCCGTACTACCGGGGTCCTTTGTCCCTGAATTGCTCACACACTCCGGCAGATTCAATGGGGGTCTGGCGGCAGATTTCTTTGACTTTATGGTTGGAAATGCATCTGCTTTGAGTGTCGCAGGATATCCACACATTCTTGCCATCTCTGTCGTAGCATAGCTTTCGTCGGTAAAGTGTGCGGAACAAACGTCCAAATTTCTTGCCACTTCCGCATCTTTGGGCCACTGGTGCAACTTGAATCCGTCCCTGTTCGTGTTGTTACACCCTCCGACAACACACCGACGAGGCATGATGTCTCCAAGGTACGGAAAACAGTCGAAAAAACGGAAAATAACAGAGCTGATTTGACTCGGTGTTTGAGAAAATGGCGGATTGCTTCCCGATGTGACGCCACGTTGTGACGTCATCGCTCCGAGAGCGAATAATAGAAAGGCGTTTAATTCGCCAAAATTCACCCATTTAGAGTTCGGAAATCGGTTAAAAAAATATATGGTCTTTTTTCTGCAACATCAAGGTATATATTGACGCTTACATAGGTCTGGTGGTAATGTTCCCCTTTAAATGGATATGCCAGCCTTGTTAATCACAGTTTGGTTATGTTTGGGTTTTCCTTTGTGTTTGTGTTTATATCCTGTCAGCGCTCTTATTTTGGTTCCATTTCCTGCATGTCTCCCTGAGCGCTTGTTTCCCTCATTTGACCCTGTCTTGCACACCTAGTTGTAATTGCCAACCAGGCTTCAATTTATGCCTGCCTCGCCCTCCAGTCAGGGCTCGATGATTGTATATCCTGTATCCTGTTGCCCGCTTCCTGTAACCTGTTTCCTGTTACCTGTTTTCCCTGCATGTTTACCTACCATTTGTTTTTTTGACATTAAAGTCATGTTTTCCTGTGCTACGCCTGCCATCTCTGCATCTTGGGGTTCAAGAGCGACAGCAGTCCCTGACAGGATATATTCTATATTTATTGTATTAAGTCAACTGACGCACTAATCGCTAGCTGTCAATTGGCGTCCAATTGCTAGCTAGCAACGAGACCACTGATCGCAAGCAAATACCAAAACCACTAATTGCTAGCTGGCAAGTAGAGTGCTAATCGCTAGCTGGCAACTCAGGCCTTATTCACTTGCCTGCAGTAGATGCAGCATTGGCTGCTGTGACACGAGAAATTGGGCCGCCATCTTGAAGTGGTGATGTGGAGCCGGCGAGCAGCCTAAACTGACAGTTGACAGGTAGAAAACAAAGATGCTAAACTGACAGTGGACAGGTAGAAAACAAAGATGCTAAACTGACGGTTGACAGGTAGAAAACAACGATGCTAAACTGACAGTTGACAGGTAGAAAACAAAGATGCTAAACTGACAGTTGACTGGTAGAAAACATAGATGCTAAACTGACAGTTGACAGGTAGAAAACAAAGATGCTAAACTGACAGTTGACCGGTAGAAAACAAAGATGCTAAACTGACAGTTGACAGGTAGAAAACAAAGATGCTAAACTGACAGTTGACAGGTAGAAAACAAAGATGCTAAACTGACAGTTGACAGGTAGAAAACAAAGATGGTGTTCAGCGTTTTCCTGCTCAAATAAGCGGACTGTTGAAAATAGGAATCGGGGGATTACTTTTCACCATACTTGCCAACCCTCCCGGATTTTCCGGGAGACTCCCGAAATTCAGCGCCTCTCCCGAAAACCTCCCGGGACAAATTTTCTCCCGAAAATCTCCCGAAATTCAGGCGGAGCTGGAGGCCACGCCCCCTCCAGCTCCATGTGGACCTGAGTGACGTGTTTTTCTCTACCGTAAAGCAGTTCGTCTGCCGTAAACAGCAATGTTGTGACACTCTTAAACAGGACAATACTGCCATCTAGTGCATTTCACACAGCAATGCATCATCAGAGAGGGTGTTCAGCATGGTTAGAAAAAAAAAAAATAGTGACAGAGAATAGAACAAGGATGGACAATTCAACCCTTAACTCAACAATGAGTAGATGAGTGTTATGTGTGTGTATATGTGTAAATAAATGAACACTGAAATTCAAGTATTTCTCTTATTTTTATATATATAATAAAATAAATATATATTTATAGCTAGAATTCACTGAAAGTCAAGTATTTCTTTTATATATATATACATAAAATAATTGACTTGGTGAATTCTAGCTGTAAATATACTCCTCCCCTCTTAACCACGCCCCGCCCCCCGCCCTAACCCCCTCCCCCACCTCCCGAAATCGGAGGTCTCAAGGTTGGCAAGTATGCTTTTCACAAGTAAGATTTAACATTAACGTACTATTGGTTGTATTTTGTGAAAAGAGTATTATTACCAGAGAGTTGAAAAGGAGCAAAGATCTTCAATAGCACTGAAATCGTAGCCGCGAGCAAACAAGAGTATGACCATGATAGACTTGATTGTCAATGAAATTAATTAAATTTAAAAATGTCATACATGAATAACATAAAGTTGAAATAAATGATGAAGATAAAGATTGTAAAAGCCAACAGGACTAAAAGTTATGACCACAGATTTTGTGTGTATACGCATGTATATATAACCTAATCATATTGTTTCTTCAATTTAAAAATAGCTGACCTTTTTTTTCCCCTTCTCTGGGATTATATTCCCAGTTTTGATCTCGGACGTCTGGTCACTTATAGCATATAAGAATATTCTATTACTGTTAAGCAAACTATGAATAATAAAACACGCCAAAACATATGTCCTTTATCATAGCTACACGTATGAAAAAAAAAATGTGACAAAAAATCAGTGGTATTCAGTGAGGTAAAATGAATTAAATGCGCTGACAGTTCATTGCTCCTGCCAAATGAATTGCACTGAGTGGTGCGGATCACCACTCCAAGATGGCGGCCCCGCGTCTCGTCAGCGCCAGTAGGCAGTAGCGCTCCATGCTGCGTCTACTTAGAAGATGTCTATGGTGTCTAAGGCCATGTCCACTTCCTCTTCCAAACACAGGAAATGAGTAGTAGTTACAGTGATAATCACATCTATGATTGCTTATTCCACATGTTTTTTTGTTGTGTTTTATTCATCTAAAAAACAATATGCTGTATTGAAAAAAATAACATTACTTCTCAAAGGTGGGGCGTAGTGGTAGTAGTGGGGATGTACTCCCATCTAGTGGACAAAAATATATTACAGGCTGCCATTATTCTGAATGAGTGCAAGCAAATGTCATTTTCATGTTAGGGGTTTGTATTTTATAGCACCTGACACAAAACTATGTGCATTTTAGTGTTTTTCTTGCTTGTCAGAGTCAAAATGCATGTTTGTGCCTTATGCTTGTCTTGTGGTCCTTTATGTAACATAACATACAGGTAAAAGCCAGTAAATTAGAATATTTTGAAAAACTTGATTTATTTCAGTAATTGCATTCAAAAGGTGTAACTTGTACATTATATTTATTCATTGCACACAGACTGATGCATTCAAATGTTTATTTCATTTAATTTTGATGATTTGAAGTGGCAACAAATGAAAATCCAAAATTCCGTGTGTCACAAAATTACAATATTACTTAAGGCTAATACAAAAAAGGGATTTTTAGAAATGTTGGCCAACTGAAAAGTATGAAAATGAAAAATATGAGCATGTACAATACTCAATACTTGGTTGGAGCTCCTTTTGCCTCAATTACTGCGTTAATGCGGCGTGGCATGGAGTCGATGAGTTTCTGGCACTGCTCAGGTGTTATGAGAGCCCAGGTTGCTCTGATAGTGGCCTTCAACTCTTCTGCGTTTTTGGGTCTGGCATTCTGCATCTTCCTTTTCACAATACCCCACAGATTTTCTATGGGGCTAAGGTCAGGGGAGTTGGCGGGCCAATTTAGAACAGAAATACCATGGTCCGTAAACCAGGCACGGGTAGATTTTGCGCTGTGTGCAGGCGCCAAGTCCTGTTGGAACTTGAAATCTCCATCTCCATAGAGCAGGTCAGCAGCAGGAAGCATAAAGTGCTCTAAAACTTGCTGGTAGACGGCTGCGTTGACCCTGGATCTCAGGAAACAGAGTGGACCGACACCAGCAGATGACATGGCACCCCAAACCATCACCCAACCATGCAAATTTTGCATTTCCTTTGGAAATCGAGGTCCCAGAGTCTGGAGGAAGACAGGAGAGGCACAGGATCCACGTTGCCTGAAGTCTAGTGTAAAGTTTCCACCATCAGTGATGGTTTGGGGTGCCATGTCATCTGCTGGTGTCGGTCCACTCTGTTTCCTGAGATCCAGGGTCAACGCAGCCGTCTGTGGGGTATTGTGAAAAGGAAGATGCAGAATGCCAGACCCAAAAACGCAGAAGAGTTGAAGGCCACTATCAGAGCAACCTGGGCTCTCATAACACCTGAGCAGTGCCAAAAACTCATCGACTCCATGCCACGCCGCATTAACGCAGTAATTGAGGCAAAAGGAGCTCCAACCAAGTATTGAGTATTGTACATGCTCATATTTTTCATTTTCATACTTTTCAGTTGGCCAACATTTCTAAAAATCCCTTTTTTGTATTAGCCTTAAGTAATATTCTAATTTTGTGACACACGGAATTTTGGATTTTCATTTGTTGCCACTTCAAATCATCAAAATTAAATGAAATACACATTTGAATGCATCAGTCTGTGTGCAATGAATAAATATAATGTACAAGTTACACCTTTTGAATGCAATTACTGAAATAAATCAAGTTTTTCAAAATATTCTAATTTACTGGCTTTTACCTGTAGTACAGAAATATTTTTAAAAAGTATTAACAATTACTCACATATAAAGAAATAGACAATAAACACATGTTTTGATTATTTTTATTATTTGAAGTCCATGGTGTACTTTAGTCTTCCTTTTTTTTTTTTTTTTTTTTTCCATTTTACCATTCGTTGAATTTGACACTATTTTGTTCCCATAATTGAGCAAGCATCCCCACAAATACCATCACACTGTTTTACTTTCACAATGGGGGGGGGGGGTGCAAAGGCTGATGGAGGGGTGTGGGGTCGGGGGGCGGTACTGGTGGGTTTAGGAAGCAAGGCGGTGTCCTCCCGCTCGAACACGCGGATCATTCGTATGTGATTAGCATAACGTGGCATAGTAGAAGCACTCGGGCTGACAGTCGTGTGGGTGTGATTGTGAGTTGGAGGAGGGATGGGACACACACACACACACACACACACACACACACACACACACACACACACTCCAAAACCAGTGTTGTTTAGTGTGTACGTGTAGCTATGACAAACACAAGCAGCAGCTTATATGTAGAGAGCTCCGTCGCCATAGCAACAGCTTGAAACAATGAAAGGAAAGAAGGGGGGGGTTCTTGGTACTTTGGCTGTCACCATGGAAACGCACACAAACATGCGGACCATTTTTTTGACGCTCGGTGCTAATCACGGCATGGAATACCAGCTAAAGTGAGTACGGTCACAGTTAAATAAGTCAACATGGGGCCAAAGAAAGTTGCGAGTGACAGCACTTTGGTCATGAAGGTGAGAAGCACTATTAACAGTCTTTAATAAAGGTAAAAGTGTAATAGTTTTCTGCATGTAAAACTATAAGTATTATTTGGAATGTGTTTTGTGTCGGGGTGTAACGGTACGTGTATTTGTATTGAACCGTTTCGGTTCAGTTCGGAGTACACATGCTAGCAGTGACCGGGCTAGGACAACATGTAAAAGCCAGAGCTGGAAGACCCTCCTGCCTCGTTAAGATCTCCCGTTTGGGAACACTTTAGCTGCGCGATACAACAATGGAGGACGGAGGTTTGCCAACATTGTTCAGCAGCTGCTTCTGACAACACGTCAAACATGTGTCGCACCTTTCCTGCTTCCGGCTCCCAGACCGTAGTCGAGGAGCGCAGGGAAGACACTCCTCCAGGGCCGATGTATTCTCGGGGGGCAACACCCTTCACTCTACCCGGCAGTGGGTCTCCACAGCTCCGGACTCCAGGGTAAATGACGAGTCCGGCGATTAGTTGCACATCGTGGCTTTATTGAGGTCTTGCACACAGCCAATCCAACAAAACACTAGCCACTCCCCGCACTCACCGCTGCCTCATAAAGTACTATCTATCTACCCCAGGGCAGCTGTGGCTATGAAAGTAGCTTACCACCACCAGGTGTGAATGATTGATGGGTTCTACATGTAAAGCGACTTTGGGTACTTAGAAAAGCGCTATATAAATCCCAGTTATTATTATTATTATTATCGATCTATCACCTCATAATACATGCTAACCCATTTGAAGCGTCACCACCGCATTCAAGCAGCCTCTCCTCGGCGAGTCAGGCAGGGCTAAAGCAATAACAAATGTTTTTATAGCAGCAGATTTAAGTCCATATTGCATTAAAAACTAGATTTTGACCCACTTCTACGGTGGAAGAACAATAAGCCCATATATCCTCTTACTGCCAAGATAAGTTAATCTGAGGCTGACTTGACTTGAAACTGTTTAATGTTGCACTTTTTATATGTAGAAGAAAAGTTTTGTCATTTTATTTAATCTGAGCAACAACTTGCAATTGTACGGAATATGTACTGTACTGTGCAATCTACTAATACAAGTTTCAATCAATCAATCAAAAAAAAGCACTTTATATGTAGAAAGGTTTTGTTAAGAAACCATTCTGAGCCTTATTTTATTTAGTTTTTAATGTATATATGTTGGAGAGGAGGCTACGCCGGATAGTCGAACCTCGGATTCAGGAGGAACAGTGTGGTTTTCGTCCTGGTCGTGGAACTGTGGACCAGCTCTATACTCTGGGCAGGGTCCTTGAGGGTGCATGGGAGTTTGCCCAACCAGTCTACATGTGTTTTGTGGACTTGGAGAAAGCATTCGACCGTGTCCCTCGGGGGGTCTTGTGGGGAGTGCTCAGAGAGTATGGGGTATCGGACTGTCTGATTGTGGCAGTCCGCTCCCTGTATGATCAGTGTCAGAGCTTGGTCCGCATTGCCGGCAGTAAGTCGGACACGTTTCCAGTGAGGGTTGGACTCCGCCAAGGCTGCCCTTTGTCACCCATTCTGTTCATAACCTTTATGGACAGAATTTCTAGGCGCAGTCAAGGCGTTGAGGGGATCTGGTTTGGTGGCTGCAGGATTAGGTCTCTGCTTTTTGCAGATGATGTGGTCCTGATGGCTTCATCTGGCCAGGATCTTCAGCTCTCACTGGATCGGTTCGCAGCTGAGTGTGAAGCGACTGGGATGAGAATCAGCACCTCCAAGTCCGAGTCCATGGTTCTCGCCCGGAAAAGGGTGGAGTGCCATCTCCGGGTTGGGGAGGAGATCTTGCCCCAAGTGGAGGAGTTCAAGTACCTCGGAGTCTTGTTCACGAGTGAGGGAAGAGTGAATCGTGAGATCGACAGGCGGATCGGTGCGGCGTCTTCAGTAATGCGGACGCTGTATCGGTCCGTTGTGGTGAAGAAGGAGCTGAGCCGGAAGGCAAAGCTCTCAATTTACCGGTCGATCTACGTTCCCATCCTCACCTATGGTCATGAGCTTTGGGTTATGACCGAAAGGACAAGATCACGGGTACAAGCGGCCGAAATGAGTTTCGTCCGCCGGGTGGCGGGGCTCTCCCTTAGAGATAGGGTGAGAAGCTCTGCCATCCGGGAGGAGCTCAAAGTAAAGCCGCTGCTCCTCCACATGGAGAGGAGCCAGATGAGGTGGTTCGGGCATCTGGTCAGGATGCCACCCGAACGCCTCCCTAGGGAGGTGTTTAGGGCACGTCCGACCGGTAGGAGGCCGCGAGGAAGACCCAGGACACGTTGGGAAGACTATGTCTCCCGGCTGGCCTGGGAACGCCTCGGGGTCCCACAGGAAGAGCTGGACGAAGTGGCTGGGGAGAGGGAAGTCTGGGCTTCCCTGCTTAGGCTGCTGCCCCCGCGACCCGACCTCGGATAAGCGGAAGAAGATGGATGGATGGATGGTATATATGTTGACCACATTAACCCTGGCAATGGACCCTGTGTGTATATGTATGTTATGCCATTGTTTACAAATTTGGTAAATAAATAAACGAAAAAATTAATATTTTGTTGTTTTCTTACTGTACCGAAAATGAACCGAACCGTGACCTCTAAACCGAGGTACCGAACCGAAATGTTTGTGTACCGTTACACCCCTAGTTTTGTGGTAATATTTTTGGATTAATTGGGAAGCATTACTTTGGTTTTCTTCAGAACTTTTGGAGTGTGTGTGTGTGTGGGAACAGCTTCATACGACGCACTCTTCCGCAGGGCGGAGTCCGAGGGCCGGCTCGGCGTCATAGCAACCGGAATCGGCACGACGATGGAAGGAAGCGTTGGAGTATGTAAGAAGTGTCGCACGCGCTCCATCCCTCCAACGTCACACGCACGCTACGCGACATCAGCTCGCCGCCTCGTTTAAAAGCGCAAAAAACAACATCTGCTCAGCCGTTCTGCAAGTACGTTACAAGTTGACACTAATTTGACAACAAAAAAGTGAGCTTTTTTTTTTTTTTTCCCTCTTCTTCCATCTTTACAGGGGCACAGCAGGCCCAAAACGAAAGCACAAAATCTGGCACCTTTGAATCGGTTTATCCTGGCTATCTTACATCCTTCGCTTTAAGAAGACTACGCAGACGCCTTCTGTGGCTTTAGGCACATCAAGAGCAGGAATAATAGAATAATGGAACGAAACATTCTGTGTGTAAAATGCACTGTTTGGTGACACAGGTGGAATTGTTTATCTGGAGCGACAATAAGGCGTTTTTTTTATTTCCCTTCGTTAACCTTCCTTCCTGCTCGGAATGACTCGTCAAGCTCCGTCAGACAAATATGCTTTTACTCTTGAAATGAGGGGAGAAACCTGAAGGCTGCCCCCTCTAGGATGGAAAACAATACATTTCACTCAATCAGTCCAGGGTGGAAGAAAAGTATCAAAACTAAATACCGGTAAAATAAAATAAAAAGTGCACAAATAAAGAGTGTTTTTTTCATCGTGTGAGGCAGAGCTTTTTTTTGTTTGAAGGGGAAAGGAGAGTGGGAATGTGTGGAAAAAAAACAAAACAAAAAAACAAGAGGGGAAGGAGTTTAAAGATCACGGCTGAAGAAAGACCCAATCAGTTGTCGGGAGGTGTCGGCGGCGTAGAACCCTCAGAACTTGTCGGGCGTCCTTTACTCACAACCGCGTCACCTTCTTCTCCTCCTCCTCCTCCTCCTCGCAGCGGCCAGAGGGTGACGCTCTAACCCAGGCTTGTGATGTTAGTCTTGCCACCGGGGGGCGCCACAATGCGCTGGGTGTTCCTGCGTGGGATGTTGTCGTCCACCTGAGCACCTGTGAGGTCCAACATGTCAAATTAGTGATGTCACACTGCAAAAACTGAAATCTAAGTAAGAGGAAATATGTCAAATAAGGGTGATATTTGCTTATTTTCTGTCTGATAAGATCATTCTTCTCACTAAGCAGATTTTATGTTAGTGTTTTATAAGGCTGAAACGACGCGTCGACGTAGTCGACGTCATCGGTTACGTAAATACGTCGACGCCGTTTTTGTGCGTCGGCGCGTCGCATATTTACGTCACACTACTGTCATGGCGGAGCGCAAAGCAGACGATGCGAGCGAGGGGAAAAAAGCACGCCAAAAGTCGTCAAAAGTGTGGGAGTATTTCAATAAACGGCCTAATAATGTTGTTGTATGCACACTGTGTCGAGCGGAAATGGCCTATCATAGCAGCACAACGGCTATGAACGAACATTTGAAAAGAAAACCCCCGACAGCGTTCTTGCCATCACCATCAACAAGTCAATCGTCCGCGTGCGTATACGTTGTCATTATTACACAAAAACATGAATGTGTCATTTGTATCTGCGTTGTAAATTCATAAACTAAAGCACCGTTTCGCTCTGAGAGGCGCGTTTGGTGTGCCTGTTCAGTGTTTACAAAGACGCGCTCCTCTTTAACGCTGTGGAGAGGCGGCGGCGGCGAGCGAGCGGCGAGGCGGGGCGCGCCGGGAGCGACGCCGCAATCGTGCCCAGGTGCGCGATCCGCGCAGTTGGAAGAGAAAAGACTTTGTGTAAAATTAAAAGATTGTAAACCTGGCAAAGCCGTCTGGCGTTCAGTCTGTCGGTCCTGAAAGAACCCCACGGCACAAGACGTGTCACAAACGCTAACGTTAATTAGTTGTGCAAATACCTTTTACAACATTAACAGTTACATATACTATGTACAAACCAACAATTAACTTTCACTTTAATCATACTATCATTGTTGTGTTATTAAGCAAAATAAGCAATACTTTTACTTTTGTTGAAATGTTTACACTGTACACTTTTTTGTATTGGATGTTTAGCTTTATTTTTGCACATTTTAGCAAATAAGCAATACTTTTACTTTTGTTGAAATGTTTACACTTGTTACAGAATATTTCCGTTTTGCACTTTTTTGTATTGGATGTTTATCTTTATTTTTGCACATTTTAAAGCAAAATAAGCAATACTTTTACTTTTGAAATGCTTATACTATTCCAGAATATTAAGATTTGCACTGGATGTTTACTTTTATATTTGCACATTAAAAAGCAAATAAGCTACTTTTAATTTTGCTAAATGTTAAAAGTTTTAAATGTTTACATTGTTACAGAATATTTTGTCATGTTGTTGTCAATGTTGACTGAGTGGCCATACTTTTTTTTTTGTAAATAAAAGCCATGCCTTTTGAAAAAACTGGCCTACATGTATTTTTTCCTCTTCATTTTAAATTAAAAAAAAAATCGGTAAAAGGAAAAATAATCTATAGATTAATCGAAAAAATAATCTATAGATTAACCGATTAATCGAAAAAATAATCTATAGATTAATCGATAGAAAAATAATCGTTAGCTGCAGCCCTAGTGTTTTACTTGTTTTAAGTGTTTTGGTCCTAAATGATCTCAGTAAGATATTACAGCTTGTTGCTGAGATTTGATGACCTATATTGAGTAAAACATTCTTGAAACTAGAATATCAAGTGTTGCAAAGCTGTGTCATCAACACTCACAAGTATAAAACTACTTTTTTAAAGTAATCATTTCTTACTTCAAGCATGAAAAAAAAAATCATGATGCCGAGCGCATATCATTATGTCAAGATAATGGCACTAGCATTTACTTCATTTAAAGGGGAACATTATCACCAGACCTATGTAAGCGTCAATATATACCTTGATGTTGCAGAAAAAAAGACCATATATTTTTTTAACCGATTTCCGAACTCTAAATGGGTGAATTTTGGCGAATTAAACGCCTTTCTATTATTCGCTCTCGGAGCATCGGAAAGCAATCCGCCGTTTTCTCACTTTCGTCGGTGTGTTGTCGGAGGGTGTAACAACACGAACAGGGACGGATTCAAGTTGCACCAGTGGCCCAAAGATGCCAAAGTGGCAAGAAATTGGACGAAATTAGTTCAAAATACGAGGCTGTGGGGAAAGCCGACGAAATGGTCAGTCGTTTGTTCCGCACTTTACCGATGAAAGCTATGCTACGACAGAGATGGCAAGAATGTGTGGATATCCTGCGACACTCAAAGCAGATGCTGACATCAACTCCAAAACTGGACAGATCAGCTTTCAGGAAAAGAGGATGAGGGTATGTCTACAGAATATATTAATTGATGAAAACTTTATCCATTACTCGCGGTTTTACGTAAATTATTATACATAAACTGTGTTTACCAATAATTTAGCTTAAAAACATTTAAATGCAGACAGCCCATTTCAGGGCTGTCTGCACTCTCAAAGTGCATGTTGTTGCCAAATGTATTTCATATGCTGTAAACCTAGTTCATAGTTGTTAGTTTCCTTTAATGCCAAACAAACACATACCAATCGTTGGTTAGAAGGCGATCGCCGAATTCGTCCTCGCTTTCTCCCGTGTCGCTGGCTGTCGTGTCGTTTTCGTCGGTTTCGCTTGCATACGGTTCAAACCGATATGGCTCAATAGCTTCAGTTTCTTCTTCAATTTCGTTTTCGCTACCTGCCTCCACACTACAACCATCCGTTTCAATACATGCGTAATCTGTTGAATCGCTTAAGCCGCTGAAATCCGAGTCTGAATCCGAGCTAATGTCGCTATAGCTTGCTGTTCTTTCCGCCATGTTTGTTTGTGTTGGCATCACTATGTGACGTCACAGGAAAATGGACGGGTGTATATAACGATGGTTAAAATCAGGCACTTTGAAGCTTTTTTTAGGGATATTGCGTGATGGGTAAAATTTTGAAAAAAACTTCGAAAAATAAAATAAGCCACTGGGAACTGATTTTTAATGGTTTTAACCCTTCTGAAATTGTGATAATGTTCCCCTTTAAGAATATTTTTCAACATATTGAGCCAAAAGGTCTTTTTTTTCTACCAAGAAAAGTGAACTTGTTATTAGTGAGAATCCACTTATTTTAAGGTATTTTTGGGTTCATTGAGGTTAGCTAATTTTACTTGTTTTGGAAAGTCTTGACAAGCCACATTTTCTTGTTCTATTGGCAGATAATTTTGCTTAGTTCAAATAAAATACCCCTCATTTTTGTTTTGTTTTTTCTTGTTTTTGAACACTGACTTTTTGCAGTGCAAGCAAGTAAACACATGTGTGACTCATTAACTGCACAGCAAAAAGTCAGTGTTCAAAAACAAGAAAAAAAAATACAAAAATGAGGGGTATTTTATTTGAACTAAGCAAAATTATCTGCCAATAGAACAAGAAAATTTGGCTTGTCAAGACTTTCCAAAACAAGTCAAATTAGCTAACCTCAATGAACCCAAAAATACCTTCAAATAAGTATTTTGTCACTAATAACAACTGTACTACTATATGAGTACGTATTTTCTATTGTTTCATTGAAAATAAAACAGCAAAATCCATTTGGCTGTCATCTGTTTTAATTATGAGACACAATTGTGTCAAAGTCATGATTTTTTTCCCCATGCTTGAAATAAGAAATGATTACTTTAAAAAAGTAGTTTTATACTTGTGAGTGTTGATGACACAGCTTTGCAACACTTGATATTCTAGTTTCAAGCATGTTTTACTCAATATAGGTTGTCAGAATAATTGTATCTAAGTTATCACAAAACTTTGTGTTGCCATGAGTTCCCGGCGAGAAGACAAAAGCTGTCTTTGATCTACCAAGAAGAAGGCTTGTAAAACTCCACTGTGTAGGATGGGAAGCAACATGAAGGTGTTCTCTTTCTTTCATGTATTGTAATCGACAGAAAGATATTGTCGTGACCCAAGAACTACAAAGCGGAGATGAAGCAGGGCCTGACTCCCCTCAAGACGACCTTTTCTGTGAACTGTTTTTACGACCTTTTCTTTGAACTGTACTGTTTACCACCCCTGTCGCTTAGAAACAGCTGTTGTCATGTAATCAGGGAAAGTCCAAATAAAAGAGGAGGTGTACAATCTTTCGCCAGAGCGTGTTGAGACACTGTACAAGGGTACAGTGTCCAGGCGTCTCTCCTCAATTTGAGCCAAATTTAATTCTGTCTCTGTTTAATTCTTTGCTTCTTGTCTCGTTTAATAGATGTCATCAGTGTTTGAACCTGACATAGGTCATAACATCTCAGCAACAAGCTGTCATTTCTTACTGAGATCATTTAGGACCAAAACCCTTAAAACAAGTAAAACACTAACATAAAATCTGCTTAGTGAGAAGAATTATCTTATCAGACAGAAAATAAGCAAATATCACCCTTATTTGAGATATTAAATCTAACTTAGATTTCAGTTTTTGCAGTGTATTATGTGTAATTAATCTATTTTTTGCTTGGAAAGCCCTCAACTTATTACTCACTACATTATTATTAGGACAGATGTATAAACCAAAGAAGTGGCTTTATAAAAATAATTCATTGTTTTTATGCAGTCTGTTTTATTTTATTTACTGTTGCTATTAGTCAAGCATGATAAGAGTAAATCACATTGTCACGCACAGTAAATTAAAAGAAGTTAGCTATTTTACTCATGTCAAAATACTAGGGGTGTAACGGTATACAAAAATTTCGGTTCGGTACGTACCTCGGTTTAGAGGTCACGGTTCGGTTCATTTTCGGTACAGTAAGAAAACAACAAAATATACATTTTTTGGTTATTTATTTACCAAATTTGCAAAATCTTCCACCAAAAATATTTTTCTTAGTGGAATATTTGATGTGGAGTAATGGGAATCTTCGATAGGTCAATAATTCATAACATGACAGTTTGAAAGAAAAAAAAACAGCTTTGTTTTATTAGTCAACATTGCAACTTTTTCTAAATTACATTTAACCTTTAAGCGTTTTTATTTCACTTTTGTTATGTTTTTGTTTATTTTAATAGTATTTTTAGAATGTGCCGTGGGCCTTTAAAACATTAGCTGTGGGCCGCAAATGGCCTCCGGGGCACACTTTTGACACCCCTGCTATAGATAATAAAAAATTAAATGTGATAAATCTATGGATAAAAAGCGGAGCCTGGCGACGCATGCGCGTTTATCATAACTCTCTCTCTCTCTCTGTCTCTGCCCCTCCCTCACCAATGCTGCTGCACGCACAATTTGTTTTGTTTTTAACCCCTTCTTAACCCTGAACGTACATTGAAAATACACACAACCCTAACTCAAAATACCGGACATTTGAGGCATTTAAGACTGTTAGAATTTTAGTAATTTTTCTTATGTCAAAATGGGAATGTAATATAAGAAATATATACACTATATTGCCAAAAGTATTTGGCCACCTGCCTTGACTCACATATGAACGGCGGCGTTTCTGGGTGTTGTTGATAAATGGCTTTGGCTTTGCTTAATAGAGTTTTAACTTGCACTTACAGATGTAGCGACAAACTTAATTATGACAGTGGTTTTCTGAAGTGTTCCTGAGCCCATGTGGTGATATCCTTTACAGACTAATGCCGCTTTTTGATGCAGTACCGCCTGAGGGATCGAAGGTCACGGGCATTCAATGTTACGTGCAGTGATTTCTCCAGATTCTTGGAACCTTTTGATGATATTACGGACCGTAGATGGTGAAATCCCTAAATTCCTCGCAATAGCTGGTTGAGAAATGTTGTTCTTAAACTATTGGGACAATTTGCTCACACATTTGTTGACAAAGTGGTGACCCTCGCCCCGTCCTTGTTTGTGAATGACTGAGCATTTCATGGAAGCTGCTTTTATACCCAATCATGGCACCCACCTGTTCCCAATTAGCCTGTTCACCTGTGGGATGTTCCAAATAAGTGTTTGATGAGCATTCCTCAACTTTCTCTGTCTTTTTTGCCACTTGTGCCAGCTTTTTTGAAACATGCTGCAGGCATCAAATTCCAAATGAGCTAATATTTGCAAAAAATAACAAAGTGTACCAGTTTGAATGCAGTGTTGGGACTAACGCGTTACAAAGTAACGCGTTACTGTAACGCCGTTAGTTTCGGCGGTAACTAGTAATCTAACGCGTTATTTTTTATATTCAGTAACTCAGTTACCGTTACTACATGATGCGTTACTGCGTTATTTTACGTTATTTTTCATGTAGTATCGGATAGAAACAGAAGATCTGAGTGTGTTTTATTGCAGCGGTGGAAAAGAAAAGGCTTGCTTTGTGTGGGTGGGGGCGGGGGAGACTACCATACCGCAGTTGAGGAGCGCAATGGAGACGTTCCTCCAGGGCCTATGTACGTCTTCGGGGCTAACAACCTTCACTTTACCCGGCAGTAGGTCTTTACAGCTGAGGGTGAATGACAAGACGGGCGGTTTGTTGTAACTTTGTGACTTTATTGGACGCAGCCATCCACCAAGCTAGAGCACCTGCACGCACTCACTGTCGCCGCTCGCTCACCTCTCTCGCCCACTCACTCACTGACGTCACTCACCTCACACGCTGTCATATCTTAAAGGGCCACACACACACAAACACACACACACACATACGCGACTCTCATAACAACTAACAAGACATCATGGCAAAGCCAGAAGTCGAGTTTTTTTTAACATGGAGACATTCTCAATACTTTTCTTTTGTCGAGCACAAAGAAAATAACATTTTAGTTAAATGTAAGTTGTGTCTTGGATCAAAGATCCTATCTACTTAAAGTTAAAGTTAAAGTGCCATTATGTTGCAGTTATTTAAAATAGTTTTGTCAATTTGTTCTGGCCTGAAATAAATTGGCCCTTTGAAACATATCTTTGTCTTTGTGTGTTGTATGTAGACCACATTGCTTTCTGAGTTCAGTGATGCATGTCAAGTTGATCAACAGATTGTATTATTCTCCAGTGCAATAACAGTACTGAAATGAAGGCTAAAAGGGCATTAATGGGAGCCTTAAAAAAGGGGGGAAAAAAGAAGTAACTAAATAGTTACTTTTCACAGTAACGCATTACTTTTTGGTGTAAGTAACTGAGTTAGTAACTGAGTTACTTTTGAAATAAAGTAACTAGTTACTGGTTTTCAGTAACTAACCCAACACTGTTTGAATGTTAAGTATCTTGCCTTTTCAGTCTATTCAATTGAATATAGGTTGAAAAGGATTTGCAAATCATTGTATTCTGTTTTTATTTACCATTTACACAAAGTGCCAACTTCATTGTGTTTTGGGTTTTGTAAGTTCAAGCTTAGTGATGTGTGCGCACTGACCGGAAAGGCTGAAGCCAGACTGATGCAGGTTACGGAGCTGCTGGTTTGGCTGCTTTGCAGGTGACGTCTTGGCAGAGGAGGCGGGCGTCATGGCTTTAGGGGTGCCTGACACCTCACAAACTGGACCGTCATACAATCCTCGAGGTACGCCCCTCAGCTCAGCCAGCTGCATCGTGGGAAAATTAAGCCATTTTTTGATTTTAAAAAGTAAACAATACAAATGTAATATTCACCATTTGATATAAAGTATGTATAAAAGTACATAGACGTGTCAGTGCATTTTACCCTGCTGCGGGCCTTTATCCTCTTGTAGACGTAGTCAGGGAAAGGCTTGCGGGCCACAAAGCGTCCCGAGCCTTCCGTGGTGTGGAGGTTTCCTTCCTCCAAGACGATCTTGCCTTGGCTGATCACCACCAGAGGCCCACCACGCACTTCTGTTCCTTCAAAGATGTTGTACTCCACAGTCTGTAACAAAGAATATTCAAACAAACAGGTTGAGATTATGTTAAAAAGTGGAACTTAACTCTCGGGCATGGTCCAAAGATCTATTACTTATGTGTCAAAGTCAAGGCCAGCGGGCCGGATGAATGATCCATGGCCCCTGGGATGATATTTGATTAGTATTAGAACCGGCCCGCAGGCCACAGCCGCCTGCTGCTATTTTGCATGCACCAATACTCCATCAGTGTTGGCGCTAGGAATTTTTAAACTGGTAAGTCATAAAAATGGGGTCCCAAAGTACAATTTTGGAGTCCCACTTTTTTGTAAGTGTTTTGAAAATTTTTTATAAATGCATGCATTATTCCTGTTATATATCACATTCAATATTGTGTTTTGTAAAAAGGTTGTCATAAACGTTACTTAATTCATTAAAATAAATAATACAAAAGACACATTTTTATGCATATGTAAATTCATACAGTTATAAATAGAGATATTATCGGCCGATAAATGCTTTAAAATGTAATATCGGAAAATTATTGGTATCAATTTCAAAAAGTAAAATTGATGACTTTTTAAAACGCCGCTGTACGGAGTGGTACACGGACGTAGGGAGAAGTACAGAGCGCCAATAAACCTTAAAAGGCACTGCCTTTGTGTGCCGGCCTTAATCACATAATATCTACGGCTTCTCACACGCTCAAGTTAATGCAATGCATACTTGGTCAACAGCCATACAGGTCACACTGAGGGTGGCCGTATAAACAACTTTAACACTGCCACACTGTGAACCCACACCAAACAAGAATGACAAACACATTTCGGGAGAACATCCGCACCGTAACACAACATAAACACAACAGAACAAATACCCAGAACCCCTTGCAGCACTAACTCTTCTGGGACACTACAATATACACCCCCCCCCCCCCCCCACTCCAAGCATTTCCAAATTCCAAGCTGCTGTTTTGAGGCATATTAAAAAAAATAATGCACTTTGTGACTTCAATAATAAATATGGCAGTGCCATGTTGGCATTTTTTTCCATAACTTGAGTTGATTTATTTTTGGAAAACCTTGTTACATTGTTTAATGCATCCAGCGGGGCATCACAACAAAATTAGGCATAATAATGTGTTAATTCCACCACTGTATATATCGGTATCGGTTGATATCGGAATCGGTAATTAAGAGTTGGACAATATCAAAATATCGGATATCGGCAAAAAAGCCATTATCGGACATCTCTAGTAGGGATGTCCCGATCCAGGTTTTTGCATTTCCGATCCGATACCGATACTGACCGATACCGATACTGACCGATACCGATACTGACCGATACTGGCCTATCCGAGCATGTATTAAAGTTTAAAGTTATTTAGCCTACTTAGTTGTCAGAATCATGTTGAAAAGGGTTTTAGTACTCTTGATAACAACTAGCCAGCTGAATTAGGGGAGTTTGAATAATACACAATGGTTGGTAACAAGACACTGACCTGTTTATTCAAGGATAAACACAAAATAGACAAAATTATACATGACAAACAGAAATGGCATCATTGAACTAGGGCTGGGCGATATGGCCTTTTTTTTAATATTGCGATATTTTAAGGCCATATTGCGATACACGATATATATCTCGATATTTTGCCTTAGCCTTGAATGAACACTTGATGCATATAATCACAGCAGTATGATGATTCTATGTGTTTTGATTGATTGATTGAGACTTTTATTAGTAGGTTGCACAGTGAAGTACATATTCCGTACAATTGACCACTAAATGGTAACACCCGAATAAGTTTTTCAACTATTCATGATACAGATATATACTATTTTGATGGTGTGGAGTCTGGACGTGTGGCACCGAATGGAGATAAGCGTCTCGACAGACGTCACAATATTTGAACAATGATGACGAAAACTGTTGTCTCTGTCGTGTCCGTGTGTCGAAAATTGTTATGCCCTTATTTTTTTATTTGATTTTGTGCGTGGCATAGATTTGCCGTGCGCAGAGGACGCTCAAACAGTGCGCACCTTAGCAGCTGTGCTAGCATCACAGCTAACGTTAGCCATGCCGCTACCTCGCTCTCTGCTGGGAGAGGACGTATACGTATGTGATGTATGACGTGACAGTATGTGACGTGTGACGTGACAGTATGTGACGTGTGTAAGAAGGTGCGCTCGCTGTCTGTAAGAGGGAGACACAGGAAAGAGTGAGAAGAGCCTGTCGTGTAATGCCAGCAGCTAAAAGCAACTGCGTGAGAATTGTGGATGTGTTGAAGGTGTGCTGGAAAATGCGGAACGGAAATTACGGAGCATCAGAAAAGTGGAATGTATTATTTAAATAGGTGCGTTGGAAAACACGGACCGGGGTTTTTTTAAAAAAACTGGATCTGGATCGGCATTTTCCCATGCCTTGCCGATACGCAATTTTTGGCAAATATCGGCAGCCGATCCGATCCAAATATCGGATCGGGACATCCCTAATCTCTAGTTATAAACATTCACTTTCTTCTTTCCTTCACGGCTCTAAACTTTACCGCTGCCGGTATTTTTTTCTATATTTTTACTGTAATATTTTCAGAATGTATTTGTTCTATTTTTGGCCAAAGTAAGACAAAGAAAACAATCTGAAGTTGTCTTTATTTTTTAGTTTAAATGCCATGATTTTAATAGTCCGTCCCGTGTGTGCACAGATTTTCCTCCATGCTGATCTAAAATGAGTTTGACACCCCTGATCTATTACAACTAATAGCAGTTTATTACATCAAAGCAGAAACACAATGATTGAATTTAATATCCTCCACATATTTTCTTTCCTGCTATCTTCAGGCTTCAGGCGAGTGATGCGATGTCCTTGTAGAACATGCTAGACTTACAGCTTACCCAGGGAGCTAAAATGTGAATGACTACATTTATGGTATAAAAAGAGCTGAGATGATTTCGACCACATTGACCAAGAAGTGTCATGGCAACAAGTGAGAAACCAGCCGATGAGGCACATAGGCCTCGGGAGCAGAGGAAGAAGAAACAGGGTCAATCAAGGACGGTTGGGGTGGGGTGTGTGTGTGTGTTTGTGACGTTAAAGCTGAATGCTGAAAGTCTACTGAAGTTAAGTCTGTGGTCATTCATGAGGCAGACTTTGAACAACTAGAATGACATCACTACAAAGAGCTTGTATGACACACACACACACAAATTGCCAATGAGCAATTCCTCCCATGAACAAATCTTCATCTTTTTCTGTGCAGTCAGAATAAAAAAGAAACCAAAGAACATTTCCCAGTACACAACACACACACACACACAAACTTGTATGTGTTACCATCTTGAGACCTGAGAAAAATGCCTACCTCTTTAGGACCACCCTTTCTAGATATATAAAGAAGTGTATTTACAACATTAATGACATATACATACTATGCCAATATAAACAAGCCTGTTGTGAAAAATGAGTTGGAATTTCACAAGAAAAAGGTCACAATTTCACACACAAAAAACTTAGAATTTTGGCAGTATTATAATAAAAGTCGTAATTTTACTCATCGCAAGTCAAATTTTTACAAGAAAAACTGAGCATTTGCGCAATATTATGACACAAGTTGGAATTTTACTCAATAACAGTCACAATTTTTAGAAGAAAAGCTTAAAATGTTGGCAATGTTATGAAAGGAGTCATAATTTTACTCGACAAAAGTCACGATTTTATAAGAAAACTTTCAAATGTGGGCAATATTATAATAATAATCGGAATTTTACTCGGCAAAATGATGACGAAAGTCATAATTTTACTAAAAAAAATGTCACTGTCTTACAAGAACAACAAAAACGTTGGCAATATTCTCTCACTATTATGTTAGATCCGATATGGACTGGACTCTCACACTATTATGTTAGATCCACTATGGACTGGACTCTCACTATTATGTTAGATCCACTATGGACTGGACTCTCACTATTATGTTAGATCCACTATGGACTGGACTCTCACTATTATGTTAGATCCACTATGGACTGGACTCTCACTATTATGTTAGATCCACTATGGACTGGACTCTCACTATTATGTTAGATCCACTATGGACTGGACTCTCACTATTATGTTAGATCCACTATGGACTGGACTCTCACTATTATGTTAGATCCACTATGGACTGGACTCTCAATATTATGTTAGATCCACTATGGACTGGACTCTCACTATTATGTTGGATCCACTATGGACTGGACTCTCACTATTATGTTAGATCCACTATGGACTGGACTCTCACACTATTATGTTAGATCCACTATGGACTTGACTCTCACTATTATGTTAGATCCACTATGGACTGGACTCTCACTAATATGTTAGATCCACTATGGACTGGACTCTCACACTATTATGTTAGATCCACTATGGACTTGACTCTCACTATTATGTTAGATCCACTATGGACTGGACTCTCACTATTATGTTAGAGCCACTATGGACTGGACTCTCACACTATTATGTTAGATCCACTATGGACTGGACTCTCACAATATTATGCTTCCACTTGACATTCATTGCACTGGTTGCTCAGGGGCGGGGGTCCCCACATCTGCGGTCCCCTACAAGGTTTCTCATTGTCATCCCATTGGGTTGAGTTTTTTCTTGCCCTGATGTGGGATCTGAGCCGAGGATGTCGTTGTGGCTTGTGCAGCCCTTTGAGACACTCAAGATTTAGGGTTATATAAGTAAACATTGATTGAAAAATCATTGAATATTGTGATAAAAGTCAGAATTTTACATGTAAAATGTCACCTTTTTGCATTAAAAAGAAATAATTTTACATAAAAGTAATAATTTTACATAAAAAAGTATTGCAAATATTGCAATATTACAGAAACAGAAAGATTATGAGAAATTGTTCCCAATTTTAACAGGAAAAAAGTTGACACATTATGAGAAAAAGACTGCTTTTAGTTACATTTTTTGTTGGTAATTGGTTTTTAATCTTCATTATTTACTTCAAGTTATTACAGTATGTCTCTATATAAAGTACATATTTCTTTATTTTTTTAAATTAATTTTGGCCAAAGGGGGCGCACTTCAAATTTTTACACACACTTGTTATTTCATATGTTGACCACTTTTAAAACCGACACAGTCAATTTGAAAAATCCCTCCTTTTTGGGACCACCCTCATTTTGATAGATTTCACCACCAGGGGTGCAAATGAGACATTCTCTATTAGATGCAATGGTTTTTCGTATTGGGACCATGATTTATGTCATCACTTGTACACCGCTCCACATATGGAAGCTACTTTTCCTTGCTAAGGTCTCAAGAAAGGTAGAAATACAAGAACACACACACACACACACACACACACACACACACACACACACACACACACGCCTGCTAACAATCAAAACTGTTCTGTTCCAGATGTCAGGAATGACATCACGGCCCTGCTGCTGCTGCTGTGCAAGGCCCACACCCTGTTCAAGTAAAACCACCGCCAAACCTCCCATGACAGCGTGATTAAGTAACTAACTCTTCTTGCTGTATTAATCAAAACAATAAAAAATAAAATAAAAATCATCTTTTTTTTTTTGTTTGTTTATAATGTATATTTTCTGCTGGATCTACTCTCTAGTTTATCCTGCCCTTTTTTGTTTTTGCTGCAGCTGTTACATATACTGTAATATTGTACATGGTAATTGGGATTTGTTATATATTGTATGTAAATATTACATATATGCAGAGGTGGGTAGTAACGCGCTACATTTACTCCGTTACATCTACTTGAGTAACTTTTGGGATAAATTGTACTTCTAAGAGTAGTTTTAATGCAACATACTTTTACTTTTACTTAAGTATATTTATAGAGAAGGAACGCTACTTTTACTCCGCTACTTTTATCTACATTCAGCTCGCTACTCGCTACTAATTTTTATCGATCTGTTAATGCACGCTTTGTTTGTTTTGGTCTGTCAGACAGACCTTCATAGTGCCTGCCTTACTGGTGACGTTTCACTTCGTTCCACCAATCAGATGCAGTCACTGGTGACGTTGGCCCAATCAAACAGAGCCAGGCGGTCACATGATCTGACTTAAACAAGTTGAAAAACTTGTTGAGGTGTTACCATTTAGTGGTCAATTGTACGGAATATGTACTGTACTGTGCAATCTACTAATAAAAGTTTCAATCAATCAAAAGTGTGAAGGAAAAAAGATACTTTTTTATTTCAACCGTACATCCCGTCAGAAGCCTAAAGACTGACCGCACATGAGGACGTTCCTGTCTTCACAATAAAAGTGCCGCTCCATCGCGCCTGCGCTTTCAAAACAAGAGTCTCCGAAAGCCAGCGCAAACAAGCTAGCAAGCTACGGAGTTTGCCGCCAATATATTTCTTGTAAAGTGTATAAAAACGAATATGGAAGCTGGACAAATACGATGCCAAAAACCCACCACTTTCATGTGGTACTAGACAGAAAGGAGGAACTTTTCTTCTCCATTTGAAAACGTGGACGTTATCATCACTACTGTCTGATTACAATCAACGCAAGTCATCAGAATCAGGTAATAAACCAACTTATATTCTAGTCTTCATGTGAAAGAAAGGAATCTATATGTTAAACATGCATGTATATTCATTAAAACACCTTTAACATGTGAACAAAAACAGCAAAATAAATAAATATAAATTATATACATATATATATATATATATATATATATATATATATGAGTGTGTATGTTACTCATCAGTTACTCAGTACTTGAGTAGTTTTTGCACAACATACTTTTTACTTTTACGCAAGTAAATATTTGGGTGACTACTCCTTACTTTTACTTGAGTAATAAATCTCTAAAGTAACAGTACTCTTACTTGAGTACAATTTCTGGCTACTCTACCCACCTCTGCATATATGTTATATTTTATATTGCTACTATGGCACGTTTTTAGTCTACTTTTATACCTTTTGTTTTCACCCTCTTTTTGCGTTGTGAGATAGTACACAACCTTGTGGAACACCCCTTTGAATGGCTTTGAATTGACTGCATTCACCATCTGTTTGCTTGAATATTTACAGAAAACATAATATATGTATGAATTTTCAGGAAAACTATGTTTCATGCTAAGGAAAATAACAAGTGACGAAGATCTAAATGTGCGAAATTGAACACACACAACAGTGAAAATATGGAATCACATTTGTACCGAGTTGTGGGTCTTAGCAGAGATGATCTTTATGACGTCAGGGTCCCACAGCACCAGATCAGCATCAGAGCCCACAGCAATACGACCCTTGCGGGGATACAGGTTGAAGATCTTGGCCGCGTTAGTGCTGGTCACCGCCACAAACTGGTTTTCGTCCATCTTGCCAGTCACCTGCCCAGAGCAAAAATGTGGACAATCAGGAAAATAAAAGTGTTTTTACTTGGCTATTCTAATGCATTTTTACCTAAAAATGTATCTCATTACATTAAGACCAATTAAAAAAAATGCACATTCGCCCCACTCCGGTGTTAATACAATCCCCATCAACACAAGTTGTGCATTTTGCCTAATCAGAAGCCTGAAAAAGCAACTGCAGCTAACTCGGTCACACATGAAAATGTGACAGTTGACAATGACATTATCTTTAAAAAAAAAAAAAAAGGGTTTCCTCGCCCAGCAGCAAGGTGGTTATCTCAACCTAACTACTATCATTTGTAAATGAATAAAGGATGTGAGCTTAACAATATTATTAGGAAATGATCATATACATTTCAGTTAAAGCGAGCTCTGATTAACAACTAAGGGCCTGATCTACTTAGATCCAAATACCACGTGCTAAACAGCATGGGGGGGTGTATATTGTAGCGTCCCGGAAGAGTTAGTGCTGCAAGGGGTTCTGGGTATTTGTTCTGTTGTGTTTATGTTGTGTTACGGTGCGGATGTTCTCCTGAAATGTGTTTGTCATTCTTGTTTGGTGTGGGTTCGCAGTGTGGCGCATATTTGTAACAGTGTTAAAGTTGTTTGTACGGCCACCCTCAGTGTGACCTGTATGGCTGTTGACCAAGTATGTGTTGCATTCACTTGTGTGTGTGAAAAGCCGGAGATACTATGTGACTGGGCCGGTGCGCAAAGGCAGTGTCTTTAAGGTTTATTGGCGCTCTGTACTTCTCCCTACGTCCGTGTACACAGCGGAGTTTTAAAAAGTCATACATTTTACTTTTTGAAACCGATACCGATAATTTTGAAACCGATTCCGATAATTTCCGATATTACATTTTAATGCATTTATCGGCCGATAATATCGGCAGGCCGATATTATCGGACATCCCTATACTTAAGCCACAGATATATACTGGTATGTTGTAAAATGAGATATTTACATAGAAAGATTGTGTAAATGTTTATTTACATTCCCTAATAGTTTCCAAACGGTGCCTGTAACACGGCAGTTAAACGGCTGATAAAACAAAACAGAAAAGTCATTAATGTCTTTATTCATACTTTATGAGATGAATAAGATTTTCTCCTTTTTTAATACGGTTCAATATGTTTATTAGGATCATTTTAGTGCATTGTATTTCTTTGCTTAATCTATTCTATAATTTAGCCGTGAGAAGAAAAAAAAATCCATAAATTAGCCACACCATTGTATAAGACGCAGGGTTCAAAGCTTAGGGAAAAAAATAGATGTGTGTAATTTTGACATGTGTTTTTTTCAAACGTCCACATATCAATAGGCTGGTGACATTGTGTGGCACATGTATGTTAATTTGCTGTCTTAGTTTTTGTTAATTTGCACCATGGACGAGAAAAGCATTTGAATTGCTACTTCGGGGGGTCACAGTGGGCCAGGTATTTGATGACGAATGCATCCTCAACAAACGATATAAATAGATGCTACACGCAGTTAATAATATAACAAACAGGGTCATCAACTAACATACTTGGAAGTACCAAAAGAGGAGAATATGTATGAGTGGAATACCTTTAATGTTATTATAAAGATATTCCCAGACGTACCGCAGTTCATATTGAGGACGCTGGTGGGTCGTAGTTTGGACACCTCTGATCTACGTACTACAAATATCCAGTGTTGGGACTAACGCGTTACAAAGTAACGGTAACTAGTAATCTAACGCGTTATTTTTTATATTCAGTAACTCAGTTACCGTTACTACATGATGCGTTACTGCGTTATTTTACGCTATTTTTTATGTAGTATCGGCTAGAAACTGAGGATCCGATCGTGTTTTATGGCAGCGAAGCAATGACATGCTTCTGATTCTTCCTCTGCGCTCTGTGTGTGTGTGTGTGTGTGGGTGTGGGGAGGGGAGGGGAGGGGAGGAGGGTGCGCAATACAACGTAAACCGTTGGCCAACAAAAAAGTAACCACAGAACACTATACGACTATACGGTATAGTGTTCTGTGGTTACTTTTTGGTTGGCCAAGCGGACGTGACGACAGGCTGTCCTCACTCAGGTCCGCACGGACCTGGAGGGGGCGTGCCTTAAGTCCGGCTGGAAATCAGGAGAAATTTGGAGAATGGTTGTCCCGGGGAGAGGCACTGAAATTCGGGAGGGTTGGCAAGTATGAGATATTCTCACTTCTTTTCTTTTGTCGAGCACAAAGAAAATAACATTTTAGTTAAATGTAAGTTGTGTCTTGGATCAAAAGATCCCGTCTACTGCCCAAAACAACAATTCAAATCTGCCTGGTTAGGCTCTGTGTATGTCAGTGGTTCTCAAACTTTTTTTGTCATCCCCCACTTTGGACAAGGGGGAGTTTTCAAGCCCCACCTGCCCCCATCGCCCCAACAGAGCGCTAATGCCAAGCTTTAACATTTTCAAATTTATTGAACATCAAGTTGTATACATTCAAACTCAATAACATAAAATAACATCAAGTTCAATAATAAATAAAATAAGTGTGCAGCTGTGGTATAACTTGCATCAAGTTCAATAATAAATAAAATAACTTCCATCAAGTTCAATAATAAATAAAACAAAAGTGTCATAACTTGCATCAAGTTCAATAATAAATCAAAAAAGTGTTATAACTTGCATCACGTTCAATAATAAATCAAAAAAAGTGTTATACCCTGCATCAAGTTCAATAATAAATCAAAAAAAGTGTTATAACTTGCATCAAGTTCAATAATAAATCAAACAAAAGTGTTATAACTTGCATCAATTAAATAATAAATCAAAAAAAGTGTTATAACTTGCATCAAGTTCAATAATAAATCAAATAAAAGTGTTATAACTTGCATCAAGTTCAATAATAAATCAAAAAAAGTGTTATAACTTGCATCAAGTTCAATAATAAATCAAACAAAAGTGTTATAACTTGCATCAATTAAATAATAAATCAAAAAAAGTGTTATAACTTGCATCAAGTTCAATAATAAATCAAATAAAAGTGTTATAACTTGCATCAAGTTCAATAATAAATCAAAAAAAGTGTTATAACTTGCATCAAGTTCAATAATAAATCAAACAAAAGTGTTATAACTTGCATCAATTAAATAATAAATCAAAAAAAGTGTTATAACTTGCATCACGTTCAATAATAAATCAAAAAAAGTGTTATAACTTGCATCAAGTTCAATAATAAATCAAATAACTTGCATCAAGTTCAATAATAAATCAAAAAAAGTGTTATAACTTGCATCAAGTTCAATAATAAAAATTAAAAAAAGTGTTATAACTTGCATCAAGTTCAATAATAAAAATTAAAAAAAGTGTTATAACTTGCATCAAGTTCAATAATAAATCAAATAACTTGCATCAAGTTCAATAATAAATAAAATAAAAGTGCCACTTTGCAATCTTTGCACAAAAAAAAAAGGAGGAGCAATGCATTTGGCAAGACAGGGCAAGTGACAGCACTTTCCCCCAGGAAAGCCACCTTGCTTCACTGTGAAACAGCACGGCTGTATGATCAGCTCCCATTTCCTCACACAGTGCAGAGAACAGTCGCACTTTCAGTGGTCGTGTTTTGATCAAATTTACCGCGCTCACAACATCTGTTAAAACCACATTGAGTTTGGGGCTGAGCTGCCTTGACGCGAGTGCTTCCCGGTGAATGACACAGTGTGTGCCCGTCACATTTTTGTTTCTCTGCAGGCGCTGCATCGACGACCTTTGAGGTGTGAGTCACAAATGTATATATTTGTGTAATTGTGATCCACACATTAGCCTGCTACCCATCCGCACGAAAGTTTGTTCCGCTTAGCCCCGCCCCCATTAGTTACTGTTGCTATGTCTGTCAAACTTTCGCTCCTACCGAGAAATTTAAAGCCTACAGTAAAAATAAGTACCGGTAATTTACATTTATTTATATAGCGGATTTCACAGACAGAATCACAAAGTGATTTACAGTGTGTATAGAAAATGAAAGCATAGTAAAAAAAAAAAATCTAAGAATATAATGATAATAAAAAAAATTTAAAGTGAAATTTCCTCCCGTTCCTCGCGCCCCACCTGCCATGTCTCTATTCCCCACCAGTGGGGCGCGCCCCACACTTTGAGAAACGCTGGTGTATGTCACGTGTGCCTTCCTTAGGTGAAGCCAGCTTTACAGCTATGTTGTTGATTGATTGATTGATTGAAACTTTTATTAGTAGATTCCGTACAATTGACCACTAAATGGTAACACCCAAATAAGTTTTTCAACTTGTTTAAGTCGGCGTCCACTGATTCATGATACAGATATATACTATCAAATATATACTAACATCATAATACAGTCATCACACAAGATAATCATCAGAGTATATACATCGAAATATTTACAATCCGGGATGTGGGATATGGGGGGGGGGGGGGTTAGGTGTGGTTGGTATCAACACTTCTGTCATCAACAATCAGCATCAACAATTGCATCATCAGAGAAATGGACATTGAAACAGTGTAGGACTGACTTGGTAGGATATGTACAGCAAGTAGTGGACACAGAGAGAAAGATCAGAAAGTATAAGAAAAAAATGTCTACATTTGATTATTTACAATCCGAAGAGGTATTATGTGGAAAGGAGGGTGTTAGTTTAGGGTTGTAGTTGCCTGGAGGTGTTCTTTTAGTGCGGTTTTGAAGGAGGATAGAGATGCCCTTTATTTTACACCTGTTGGGAGTGGATTCCATATTGATGTGGCATAGAAAGAGAATGAGTTAAGACCTTTGTTAGTTTGGAATCTGGGTTTAACGTGGTTAGGGTTAGTGTTATTATGCTCTTTGTTACTTATGTATGTTATGTTGCAGCTATTTAAAATAGTTTTGTCAGTTTGTTCTGGCCTGAAATAAATTGGCCCTTTGAAACATATCTTTGTCTTTGTGTGTTGTATGTAGACCACATTGCTTAGCAGAGTTCAGTGATGCAAATGCATGTCAAGTTGATCAACAGATTGTATTATTCTCCACTACAATAACAGTACTGAAATGATAATGCTAATGGGAGCTTTAAAAACAAAAAGTAGAAGAAGTAACTAAATAGTTACTTTTTACAGTAACGCATTACTTTTTGGTGTAAGTAACTGAGTTAGTAACTGAGTTACTTTTGAAATAAAGTAACTAGTAACTGTATCTAGTTACTGGTTTTCAGTAACTAACCCAACACTGCAAATATCCCAGTAGTACCGTATTTTTCTGACTATAAGTCGCAGTGTTTTTCATAGTTTAGCTGGGCTCCAGTGCAAATTATATCCGTTTTTTTCCTTCTTTATTATGCATTTTCGGCAGGTGCGATTTATACTCTGGTGCGACTTATATTCCGAAAAATACGGTATTTCATGTGAAGTACACATCCTAACACATACCACACATTTGTCCCAGATAATGGACATTCTCTCCTCTGCCCCGTTGACGCCTTCGGGAATCAAGCTGAAGTCGTCTTTGCCCACAGCACGTTGAGCGGTGTCGAAGGGACAATGTGCACTTCCTGTCACCTGCAGATCGCCACTAAAAGAAAAAAAGAGCAAAAAGTTAGGGGGAAAAAAACTGTATGTGTACCTGGAGTTTTTGATGGTGGTGTTACCAGGAGAGCAGAGAGTTGAGATAGTCTGGTGTGGTTGGGTCAGGGCTCAGCGGAGGGGAGGTGATGTAAGCTGCTGCCTTGGCCCAGTTTTTGCTCCAGTAGTGGGAGCCGTCTGTTCCCAGGCTCGCAGTGATTGGTTCTCCGTAGACCACAGTGCCTAAAAGTCCAGTCATGAAAGTCTCTTACTTGGTATTTTGTTACCGACATTGATCATCTCTTCAGTTGGTGTTGGTTTAAAGTGATTGGAAAATTACTTAAAAAATATGGCGCACCGGATAAGACGCATTAAAGAGGTCATATAATTTTTTTTTCTTTTTCTGAATGTAAAAGACTTCCTTGTGGTCTACATAACATGTAATGGTGGTTCTTTGGTCAAAATATTGCATAGATGATGTTTTACACATCATCTTCAAGCCACTTTCTGACAGTCGCTTCAGGAAGCGGCGCTTATCGAATACGAAGTCGCCACCGACTACAAAGGTGGACGCGCGCAAATTTTCAGGACTTATGCAGATCCCAAATACAGATCAGCAGGTACCAGAAGGTAAGAAAAGTTGCTTTTGCATAATATTGCGAAACAAAACGCCAAATAATATGTCTTACTTTATACACACACCATAATAACACTCCTATGTTGAAGCACAGTACAATCCATCAAGCGGTGTGGCTTCATAGCTTACCAAAGTCCTACTAAAACATTTTGATAGATTTCCGTGTGTAATGTTCTATATTTTCAATGGAACATATAAGATTTTTGGTGGTTTACTTCAGTCATATTGCAGTCTACACCAATCTCTTATGTATGACTGCCATCATATTTCAGTCTACACGTATCTCTTATGTGTGACTGCCATTATATTGCAGTCTACATGTATCTCTTATGTGTGCCTGCCATCATATTGCAGTCTACATGTGTCTTTTATGTGAGACTGCCATCATATTGCAGTCTACACGTATCTCTTATGTGTGACTGCCCTCATATTGCAGTCTACATGTATCTCTTATGTATGACTGCCATTATATTGCAGTCTACACATATCTCTTATGTGTGACTGCCATCATATTGTAGTCTACATGTATCTTTTATGTGTGATTGCCATCATATTGCAGTCTACACGTATCTCTTATGTGTGACTGCCATCATATTGCAGTCTACACGTATCTCTTATGTGTGACTGCCATCATATTGCAGTCTACAAGTATCTTTTATGTATGACTGCCATCATATTGTAGTCTACATGAATCTTTTGTGTGATTGCCATCATATTGCAGTCTACACGTATCTCTTGTGTGACTGCCATCATGTGGCAGTCTACACGTATCTCTTATGTGTGACTGCCATCATATTGCAGTCTACACGTATCTCTTATGTGTGACTGCCATCATATTGCAGTCTACACGTATCTCTTATGTGTGACTGCCCTCATATTGCAGTCTACATGTATCTCTTATGTATGACTGCCATTATATTGCAGTCTACACGTATCTCTTATGTGTGACTGCCATCATATTGCAGTTTACGTGTCTCTTATGTGTGACTGCCATCATATTGCAGTCTACACGTATCTCTTATGTGTGACTGCCACCGTGTGTAATGTTCTATATTTTCAATGGAACATATAAGATTTTTGGTGGTTTACTTCAGTCATATTGCAGTCTACACCAATCTCTTATGTATGACTGCCATCATATTGCAGTCTACACGTATCTCTTATGTGTGACTGCCATTATATTGCAGTCTACACGTATCTCTTATGTGTGCCTGCCATCATATTGCAGTCTACTGTGTCTTTTATGTGAGACTGCCATCATATTGCAGTCTACATGTATCTCTTGTGTGACTGCCATCATATTGTAGTCTACATGTATCTTTTATGTGTGATTGCCATCATATTGCAGTCTACACGTATCTCTTATGTGTGACTGCCATCATATTGCAGTCTACACGTATCTCTTATGTGTGACTGCCATCATATTGCAGTCCACATGTATCTTTTATGTATGACTGCCATCATATTGTAGTCTACATGTATATTTTGTGTGATTGCATCATATGGCAGTCTACACGTATCTCTTATGTGTGACTGCCATCATATTGCAGTCTACACGTATCTCTTATGTGTGACTGCCATCATATTGCAGTCTACACGTATCTCTTATGTGTGACTGCCATCATATTGCAGTCTACACGTATCTCTTATGTGTGACTGCCATCATATTGCAGTCTACACGTATCTCTTATGTGTGACTGCCATCATATGGCAGTCTACACGTATCTCTTATGTGTGACTGCCATCATATGGCAGTCTACACGTATCTCTTATGTGTGACTGCCATCACATTGCAGTCTACACATATCTCTTATGTGTGACTGCCATCACATTGCAGTTTACACATATCTTTTATGTGTGACTGCCATCATATGGCAGTCTACACGTATCTCTTATGTGTGACTGCCATCATATTGCAGTCTACACGTATCTCTTATGTGTGACTGCCATCATATTGCAGTCTACACGTATCTCTTATGTATGACTGCCATCATATTGCAGTCTACACGTATCTCTTATGTGTGACTGCCATCATATTGCAGTGTACACGTATATATTATGTGTGACTGCCATCATATGGCAGTCTACACGTATCTCTTATGTGTGACTGCCATCATGTGGCAGTCTACACGTATCTCTTACTGTATGTGTGACTGCCATCATATTGCAGTCTACACGTATCTCTTATGTGTGACTGCCATCATATAGCAGTCTACTCGTATCTCTGATGTGTGACTGCCATCACATTGCAGTCTACACGTGACTGCCATCATATTGCAGTCTACACGTATCTCTTATGTGTGACTGCCATCATATTGCAGTCTACACGTATCTCTTGTGTGAATGCCATCATATTGCAGTGTACACGTATATATTATGTGTGACTGCCATCTACTGGTCACACTTATCGTTTCACCATGTACCAAATAAAATAGCTTCAAGGTCGGTAAGCACAACCAAAATTACTCCGTACATTAGGCGCAGCGGGTTATAAGGAGCACTGTGGAGTTTTGAGAAAATGAAAGGATTTTAAGTGCGCCTTATGGTCCGAAATATACGGTAAATAAAAAGATTAAACGTGTGTCAACGGCTGGGATTCTAAAGCTGTCTTGGCCGCATCAAAAGTGACGTGCCACGTTACATCAAACGCATCTGTAACAGCATTGTAACGTGCATACAAGTAATTAATTAGATACCGTGTTACTAGAAAACCTACAAAATATGGTATGGCATTGTTGGTTTTACTCACTGCAATGACAGCCTTTGATTTATGGAGATGGTGGTCATACAGACAAAAAAAATGAAGAAAACTAACAACAACAAGACAAAAGCAAACCTACCCTTCTTCCTGGCTTGAGCGATGACATCAGCAGCACTCTTGCTCATCACCTTAGTGATGTACAGGGGGCAGTTGGTTTGATTGGCCACGGTCACAGAGCGGTTTACAGCCTCAGCCTCCACCTGGTAAAAAACAAAAGATGTCAAACATAATCAAACTAGAATGGAATTGGGTAGACCTCCACCAAGTGTAAAAATGCCAGTGGTAGATCCTGCATGCTCAGCTGAGTCAGGAGTTTTGGACTGTTCATTAGGAGTGAGTGGATCGATCCAAATATTAATACAATGTTATTTTATTTTTTTCCGTGTGTTGTTAATATTGTTATATTGATATATTATTATATTAACAAACTCAAGGAATAATAATTGGCCCTCGAAATGTACTGAAAATATAAGGAATTCCTTATTAATGAGGTGTGTTAGATATAACACTAACAACAATTTGTTTTGTCACTTATAACAAAAAAAGCTAAGATAATGGTTTTTTTAAATAGATTATCATATATAGTACGGATCTACACTAAATTGGTGTTGACATCTTTAATGTACAAAAATGCATCAAAGTCACCTCCTGTACACTGCAAAAACTGAAATCTAAGTAAGATGAAATATCTCAAATAAGGGTGATATTTGCTTATTTTCTGTCTGATAAGATCATTCTTTTCACTAAGCAGATTTTATGTTAGAGTGTTTTACTTGTTTTAAGGGGTTTGGTCCTAAATGATCTCAGTAAGAAATTACAGCTTGTTGCTGAAATGTTATGACCTATGTCAGGTTCAAACACTGATGACATCTATTAAACGAGACAAGAAGCAAAGAATTAAACAGAGACAGAATTAAATTTGGCTCAAATTGAGGAGAGACGCCTGGACACTGTACCCTTGCACAGTGTCTCAACACGCTCTAAATTATCTCAGTAAGATATTGGAGCTTGTGGCTGAGATTTGATGACCTATATTGAGTAAAACATGCTTGAAACTAGAATATCAAGTGTTGCAAAGCTGTGTCATCAACACTCACAAGTATAAAACTACTTTTTTAAAGTAATTATTTCTTACTTCAAGCATGAATAAAAAAAATCATGATGCCGAGCGCATATCATTATGTCAAGATAATGGCACTAGCATTTACCGTATTTTTCGGACTATAAGTCGCAGTTTTTTTTCATAGTTTGGCCGGGGGTGCGACTTATACTCAGGAGCGTCTTATGTGTGAAATTATTAACACGTTACCGTAGAATATCAAATAATATTATTTATCTCATTCACGTAAGAGACTAGACGTATAAGATTTCATGGGATTTAGCGATTAGGAGTGACAGATTGTTTGGTAAACGTATAGCATGTTCTATATGTTATAGTTATTTGAATGACTCTTACCATAATATGTTACGTTAACATACCAGTTGGTTATTTATGCCTCATATAACGTACACTTATTCAGCCTGTTGTTCACTATTCTTTATTTATTTTAAATTGCCTTTCAAATGTCAAATAAATTTCCCCAAAGAATGCGACTTATACTCCAGTGCGACTTATATATGTTTTTTTCCTTCTTTATTATGCATTTTCGGCAGGTGCGACTTATAGTCCAAATATTTTCAACATATTGAGCAAAAATGTCTCTTTTTTTTGTCTACCAAGAAAAGTGCACTTGTTATTAGTGAGAATATACTTATTTTAAGGTATTTTGGGGTTCATTGAGGTTAGCTAATTTTACTTGTTTTGGAAAGTCTTGACAAGCCGAACTTTCTTGTTCTATTGGCAGTTAATTTTGCTTAGTTGAAATAAAATACCACTAATTTTTTTTTCTTGTTTTTGAACACAAACTTTTTGCAGTGTATTCTTTCATTGTTCAGTGTGCGGCCCTTGATGGGAAAAGTTTGTTGTACGTTGAATTGTTAAATTGTTCCCTTTTTTTTCTTGTTTGTATCTCAAACGTTTTTGTTTTATTCCGATGATAATCATGATCAACAAGTGAAAGGCAAAGTTATTTGGCGCTTGACAAATTGGTATCTGTATGAGTATCGGTAATACTGGCCCTGTAGTTACAGTATTTGGTACCATCGATACCAAAATTTATAACTAGAGATGTCCAATAATATCGGACTGCCGATATTATCGGCCGATAAATGCTTTAAAATCTAATATCGGAAATTATCGGTATTGGTTTAAAATTATCGGTATCTGTTGGGCTTCACGGTGGCAGAGGGGTTAGTGCATCTGCCTCACAATACGAAGGTCCTGAGTAGTCTTGGGTTCAATCCCGGGCTCGGGATCTTTCTGTGTGGAGTTTGCATGTCCTCCCCGTGACTGCGTGGGTTCCCTCCGGGTACTCCGGCTTCCTCCCACCTCCAAAGACATGCACCTGGGGATAAGTTGATTGGCAACACTAAATTGGCCCTAGTGTGTGGATGTGAGTGTGAATGTTGTCTGTCTATCTGTGTTGGCCCTGCGATGAGGTGGCGACTTGTCCAGGGTGTACACCGCCTTCCGCCCGATTGTAGCTGAGATAGGCTCCAGCGCCCCCCGCGACCCCAAAGGGAATAAGCGGTAGAAAATGGATGGATGGATGGTATCGGTTTCAAAAAGTAAAATGTATGACTTTTTAAAACGCCGCTGTGTACACGGATGTAGGGAGAAGTACAGAGCGCCAATAAACCTTAAAGGCACTGCCTTTGCGTGCCGGCCCAGTCACATAATATCTACGGCTTTTCACACACACAAGTGAATGCATGCATACTTGATCAAAAGCCATACAGGTCACACTGAGGGTGGCCGTATAAACAACTTTAACACTGTTACAAATATGCGCCACACTGTGAACCCACACCTAACAAGAATGACAAACACATTTCGGGAGAACATCCGCACCGTAACACAACAGAACAAATACCCAGAACCCCTTGCAGCACTAACTCTTCCGAGACGCTACAATATACACCCCCGCTACCCCTAAACCTGAACCCCGGCCCCCCCCCCAACCCCGCCCACCTCAACCTCCTCATGCTCTCTCAGGGAGAGCATGTCCCAAATTCCAAGCTGCTATTTTGAGGCATGTTAAAAAAAATAATGCACTTTGTGACTTTAAAAATAAATATGGCAGTGCCATGTTGGCATTTTTTTTCCATAACTTGAGTTGATTTATTTTGGAAAACCTTGTTACATTGTTTAATGCATCCAGCGGGACATCACAACAAGCATAATAATGTGTTAATTCCACGACTGTATATATCGGTGTCGGTTGATATTGGTATCGGTAATTAAGAAATGGACAATATCGGAATATCGGTAAAAAAGCCAATATCGGACATCTCTATTTATAACACTTATATTTTTCTTAGTCAATATTTTTTTTACACAGTTTGTATATCAGGATCTTCATGGATGTACCGTATTTTCCGCACTACAAGGCGCACCTAAAAACCACAAATTTTCTCAAAAGCTGACAGTGCGCCTTATAACCCGGTGCGCTTTATATATGGATTAATATTAAGATTCATTTTCATAAAGTTTCGGTCTCGCAACTTCGGTAAACAGCCGCCATCTTTTTTCCCGGTAGAACAGGAAGCGCTTCTTCTTCTACGCAAGCAACCGCCAAGGTAAGCACCCGCCCCCATTGAACAGGAAGCGCTTCTTCTTCTACTGTAAGCAACCACCCGCCCGCGTAGAAGAAGAAAAAGCGCGCGGATATTACCGTACGTTTCATTTCCTTTGTGTGTTTACATCTGTAAAGACCACAAAATGGCTCCTACTAAGTGACAGGGATCCGGTTCATGAAAAGACGCAATCTCTCCATCCGCACACGGATTACTATTTCACAGCAACTGATATTCCTGTGAACCGCACTGTGGATACAACGGGAGCACGTACGGTGAATATTCGCACCACAGGGAATGAGAAGTCATCCTTCACTGTGGTTCTAGCTTGCCATGCTAATGGCCAGAAACTTCCACCCATGGTGATATTCAAAAGGAAGACCTTGCCAAAAGAGACCTTTCCAGCCGGCGTCATCATAAAAGCTAACTCGAAGGGATGGATGAAGAAAAGATGAGCGAGTGGTTAAGGTAAGTTTAAGTTTACGCGAAGAGGCCGGGTGGCTTTTTTCACGCAGCTCTGTCCATGTTGATATACGATTCCATGCGCGCCCACATCACGCTGGTTTTAATATATTATTAAAGTTTGACTGACCTATCTGACTGTTTTTTTGACATTCCTTTAGCGCAGTTAGATGCGGCTTATAGGTGGACAAAGTTTTGAAATATGCCGTTCATTGAAGGCGCGGCTTATAACCCAGGGCGCCTTATGGTGCGGAAAATACGGTAAATGAACTGTACCTAATGATGTGTTCAGTCTGTGGATATCCATCACTTTGTTGCCTAGTGAATACTCCAGTTTGCACTTCAGTTTTTTGGAAAAGTATTACAGCGACGGCGGTCATATTTTTGCACTATGATATAACTTGGAAAGGAAGTAGAAAGACTGATCCTATCCAATAACTTTAGGCATGTCTGTGCTTGAGGTTTTCTGTCATATGGTAGAAAACTTGTCTGTATTTTATTTTGGGTTAAAGTTACCTTGTTTACTTCCTCTCTGGGTGCCTGAGTTTGATTGAACTATAAAGTCTCCATCTCTATAGGTGATGGGATGACAGCCTTCCTCTCTTTTTCTTTTCCAGCTGGAAAGTGTGAAATGACGTCAACACGAAGAGGGCATACGTGCAGGAGGTAAACGGAACACTTTAACAATGAGAGACATTGTTAAGGTAGTTTAAAGCCAAATCTCTTTCAAAGTTCCCTTTGTTTCCACAGTGTTCGATCTGCACAGCCTCACGGCAACACAAACATGGGGAGAACGTTTCCAGAATAGTGACACTTCCAAGGCTTGCATACAAACACTATTGTTTCATATTTTTATGAATGCATTACCAACTGAATCCAGATCAAGCAAATGTGTCTTACCTCCTCAGGACGGCTCAACACGTGTCCCTCGGGACCAGTGATGCCTTGTTCCAGCATCCTACGCTGCTCCTAAAACACACACACACACACACACGCACACACTGTGAAACTGAGGCAACGGCTGTATGTTCCACATAGGGTTGCCTCGATACCAATATTTTGGTACCGGTACCAAAATGTATTCCGATACTCTTCTTAATAAAGGCATACTTGCCAACCTTGAGACCTCCGATTTCGGGAGGTGGGGGGAGAGGGGAGGGGGTGGGCGTGGTCGGGGTGGGGGCGTGGCTAAAAGGGGAGGAGTATATTTACAGCTAGAATTCACCAAGTCAAGTATTTCATAGAGATATATATATATATATATATATATATATATATATATATATATATATATATATCAAGCAATCAATTAATCAATGTTTATTTATATAGCCCTAAATCACAAGTGTCTCAAAGGGCTGCACAAGCCACAACGACATCCTCAATACAGAGCCCACATATATAAGAAATACTTGACGTTCAGTGAATTCTAGCTATATATATATATATATATATATATATATATATATATAGCTATTTATTTTTTATTATATATATATATATATATATTTATTTTATTATATATATATATATAAAATAAATACTTGTACTACTTATTTTATATATATATATATATATATATATATATATATATATATATATAAATAAGAGAAATACTTGAATTTCAGTGTTCATTTATTTACACATATACACACACATAACACTCATCTACTCATTGTTGAGTTAAGGGTTGAATTGTCCATCCTTGTTCTATTCTCTGTCACTATTTTTCGAACCATGCTGAACATGATGATGCATTCTGTGTGGCACGCACAAAAGTGCTTTCATCAAATGCACTAGATGGCAGTATTGTCCTGTTTAAGAGTGTCACAACATTGCTGTTTACGGCAGACGAACTGCTTTACGGTATACCAAAACATGACTTCTGTTGTTGTGTGTTGTTGCCGCGCTGGAAGGACGTTAATGAAACTGCCTAACAATAAACCCACATAAGAAACCAAGAACTCGCCCTCCATCATTCTACAGTTATAACGTTATTGGGCAGGTATGCTGTTTATGTTGTGGGTTAGCGGACTCAGGTCCTCATGGACCTGAGTCCGCCTGAATTTCGGGAGATTTTCGGGAGAAAATTTGTCCCGGGAGGTTTTCGGGAGAGGCGCTGAATTTCGGGAGTCTCCCGGAAAATCCGGGAGGGTTGGCAAGTATGTAAAGGGGACCACAATAAATTGCATTTTTGGCTTTAATTTTAACAACAAATCTTAGGCCACATGCGTGGACAGCACCTTTTAGCACTTATTTCCAAAATTGTGTACACTACTGAATTGGGGTCTTATGGCCGCTTATGTGGACACTTATACTGCCATCTGGTGGTGTCAGAAGAGTATAACATACAATGGAATTTGGAAAGAAAAGTGTAAAAACAAAAATTAGCATGTTACACATGAAGTACACATTTGTGTACTTATGGACTAAGTACATCAAATCAAAAGATGATTCTTAGTTTTTATTCTAATTAGGGTCCAATAAGCCCAAATAGCAAAGATAAATAAAAAAAAAGCATGTAAAAAAAAAAAAAATTGGGCCTTAAGAGGATAAATAAAATAGTGAACATACTAGACAACTTGTCTTTTAGTAGTAAGTAAACAAACAAAGGCTCCTAATTAGTCTGCTGACGTATGCCGTAACATATTGTGTCATTTATACACCTATTATTTTGTACACATTATAAAGGACAAGCTGTAAAAATGGATTATTAATCTACTTGTTCATATACTGTTAATATCTGGTTATTTTTCATTTTAACATGTTCTATCTACACTTCTGTTAAAATGTAATAATCACTTATTCTTCTCTTCTTTGATACTTTACATTAGTTTTGGATTATACCACAAATTTTAGGTATCGATCCGATACCAAGTAGTTACAGGATCATACATTGGTCATAATTTAAGTTCTCACATGTCCAGGGACGTATTTCCTGACTTTATGAATATAATATGAATTGAACTAAAAAAAAAAAAAAAAGATTTTGTGACGATAAAAAATATTGAGATACGCTCTTGTACTTGGTATCATTACAGTGGATGTCAGGTGTAGATACACCCATGGCGTTTGTTTACATTGTATCCTCCTACAGTGTGTAGTGAAGCATGTTTAGCTATTCCTCATCCTGCAGGGATGATACTTTATTTGAAGAAGCTTGTCATGTCTGTGTAATCATGTTTTGTGTTAAGTCATGTTTTTGTTTAGTTATAGGACTCTTTAGTTTCTGTCTTTTCACTCCCTTGTCTTGTTTCCATGATTACCCCATTAGTTTCACCTGTTCCACGTTTGGACTCATTGTGCACTCTTGTTTGTCACCATAGCAACCATTAGTTTTCACCTGTCACGTCACGCACCTGTTTCACGTTTTGAGTCACGCACCTGCTTTCACTAATCATGTCCATAGTATTTAAGTTCATTCATTTTCTGTTGTTCGTCCTGACGACCTCACACCACATTTATGCTCTGTCCATTTTTTCATGTCCATCGTTCACGCTGCTCCTTTTTTGTCCATGCCAAGTAAGTTTTCTTTATTCAAGCCATAGTTTGCAAGTTTTGTTTAATTGTTCATAGTTTATTCTCCGCCACTGTGCGCGCCTTTTGTTTGATCCTTTTTTTTGTATTTATAGTTAATAAATAAATCATGTAGCTTAATTCCCGTCTCGCCCGTGCCAACTTTCCGTTGCATCCTGGAAAAGCACACACCCCGGACCAAGTCATGACAAAGCTAAACCAGTGACGATTGCGGATGGACATTAGCCGCTAACTAGCTCGCCATGTTTTTAAGCACCTCTTCCTGTGGCCGTTTCAGTATAATAGCTTCACCTTTATTGCTAGTTTTTAGGCCAAAATGAGTCCATTCTCCCTTTTCTGTTTACACACTGTGCCTGCTTGTAAGTACTCCGTGATTGTGCGATGCCGAACATGCTCCTCTGCTCGTAAAACCAGCAATGTCACGACGCGCCGTCATGCCTGTAAATGAAATAATATGGCGAACCGGTACTTTTCAAAGAGAGTATAGTACCGTTTTTGATCCATTAGTAACGCAATAATATCCTAGTATCGGTATACTGTACAACCCTAGTTCCACTTGACCAGTTTTAAACGCACAAACTAAGCACTTTGGATATACATCCTCATTTGTAGGTAAGGATTTTCAATGATATTTTACACATGTTGGTGTGACGTCATAAGTCAGGTTATTAACAACTTACCTCAGCGACAATATCTCCATTTTCAGCATGCACCTGAGCGATTGCGCCGAGATCACGGATCACACTAAACACTTCGTACACCTGCAGGAAAGCCAGAGGATTTAGTATTGTTGTAATATGTCTACATCTTTAAGAACACCTCTAAGTGTGATGCAACACTGTTTGACAACACGGCAAACCACACGCACAATAAACTTTAACACACACACATTATATCCTTTCTAGTATTTGTAGAGTGAGAATTCTGACTTTCTTTACTAAGACATAAGAAGGGTAAAAAGGCCCACCTGAGTGTCAGTTAGCTGGAAAAGATCCTTATAAGCCAGATACACCAGGAAAGAGTTGACGCCTAATAATCATATAAAAGAATGTGGGAAATTGCTGAATTATTGTGATTGTGTAAACTAAAATAATATGGCTAATTATCCAGTAATGCATACCATATTTTCCGGACCATAGGATTATAAGGCGCACTGCCGATGAGCGGGTCTATTCAGTCATATTTTTTTTTTCTTTTTCTAAATGTAAGACTTCTTTGTGGTCTACATAACATGAAATTGTGGTTCTTTGGTCAAAATGTTGCATAGATGATGTTTTACACATCATCTTCAAGTCGCTTTCTGACAGTCGCTTCAGGATGCGCCGTTTTGTGGGCGGTCTTATTTACGTGGCTCACCTTCGACGGCGTCTTCTCCCCGTCATCTTTGTTGTAGCGGTGTAGCGTGCAAGGACGGGAGTGGAAGAAGTGTCAAAAAAATGACATTCAGACTTTACTTCAATCAATAACGGAGCAGCATCTCCTCATCCGTGGCTCACTAGTGCAACAACAACGCCCGAAATGTGTCCCGTGAAAAACCGTCCGACCGGAACTCTCTAATAACTAAAGTTACTTGGGTGAATAATGTAAACTCACTACACCGGTATGTTTTAGCACTTTCATGGCGAGTTTACTGACAGATAGTAGTAAGAACTTTACGCTACTTTATTTTAGAAATGGCAACAGTGGAGGATGAATGTCCCATAACAAGAAGATAGAGAAAAAGAAGAAGCTTCCCGGGCGCGGCACCGCTGCTGCCCACTGCTCCCCTCACCTCCCAGGGGGTGAACAAGGGGATGGGTCAAATGCAGAGGACAAATTTCACCACACCTAGTGTGTGTGTGACAATCATTGGTACTTTAACTTTTATTGACTATGGTGGACTACAAAGGTGGACGCGCGCAAATTTTCAGGACTTATGCAGATCCCAAATACACATCAGCAGGTACCAGAAGGTAAGAAAATTTGCTTTTGCATGATATTGCGAAACAAAACGCCAGATAATATGTCTTACCTTATACACACACCATAATAATACTCCTATGTTGAAGCACAGTACAATCCATCAAGCGGTGCGGCTTCATAGCTTACCAAAGTCGTACTAAAACATTTTGATAAGACTTTTGAGCGCCACGTGTAATGTTCTATATTTTCAATGGAACTGTGGAGGGAGGTGTGGCCAGCGCTGCCTGCAGGAGCAAAGGTCACCGCCTCCATCTATTGTGCTGAGGGCAGAGCACCATCAGACGGGGGCGTGGCAAGTGTCGACGGCGAGACACAGCTGAACAGGTGATTAGATCTCTCGGGTGGTGCGAGTTATCTAATCATCTGTTGTCTTTAACAGTAAGCGGCTGGGAACAGGAGAGGAGGAGGATGCGGAGGACTGAACAGTCACATCCCATTGGAGGAAACATTTTTTGAAAACATATGATTATTAAAACCTTGTTCAAACCTGCACGCTGGGCTCCTGTGCCGTGTCTGACAGTGGGACTGCGAGGAAGCAACTTCCACAGGAACATATAACATTTCGGTGTTGTTTACTTGAGTCATATCGCAGTCTACACGTATCTCTTATGTGTGACTGCCATCAAATTGCAGTCTACATGTATCTCTTATGTGTGACTGCCATCTACTGGTCACACTTATCATTTCACCATGTACAAAATAAAATAGCTTCAAGGTCGGTAAGCACAACCAAAATTATTCCGTACATTAGGCGCACCGGGTTCTAAGGCGCACTGTCGAGTTTTGAGAAAATGAAAGGACTTTAAGTGCGCCTTATAGTCCGAAAAATACGGTATGTTGTAATTACAATTGTCATGTGACCAGCCAAATCTCTCACACATGTGCACACAAGCCTCAAAGAGCATTCAGACTTTTCCTAATCACCAAATTAGAATCATTTGAAACCAAAAATGGAAGTTAACATTCAGATGTTGTGTGTGCGCAACTCGTTGCTACATCGTCACGCTAACAAAGTCCTCATACCGTGATCCTTGACGAGTGCCTCCATCTCTTCCTGCATGCCTTTGTGCCACTCGGTGATGTCCACGTGCAAGGAATAGTCGCAGCATGACTTGCCGTCTAGCCCGTCCCGCCACTGTTCAAAGGCCGTGATGAGACTGGCGCCTGGCTCGGGTACCACGTGGTCGACTGGAATCACACAAATGAGGCAAAAACCACTCAGTCTTTTCTATTGGGAGTTCAAGTAATACCTTTAATTGGGTGTGTTCCAGCTGAGATCTCAATGAAAAAGCGTTTTCCTTTTGCACCAGTGCTCTATTGCTGTGTAGCCGCCAGGCGGCGTACACATAGGACGAGGGCGGATTGATCCATATAGCGGTCGATACCAAGGGTAATATCAGTATAGGACTGATACTAGTACAGTGATAATTTTGTTTGATATCTGTTCTTTGTCGTTTTTGTTCATGTTTACAAACTCAGAGGATAATTCTCTGGACACAGGAGGACACAGGAATCCGGTGGGAATATTTGGGCACCTCATGATTACGATTAACAAGCTTTGATTCGACTAAAATCTGCCATTTTAGTGCTTTTAGATCTTACAGCTGCCTTTGACACAGTCGACCACACAATTCTTTTAGATCGCCTGAGAGACTGTGTGGGTGTCAGGGGGTCTGCATTAGAGTGGTTCAGATCCTACCTGTCAGAAAGGTCCTTCTCTGTCAGGCTGGGTGACGCCACTTCTTCTTCTGCTCCGCTTTACTGTGGTGTCCCCCATGGATCTATTCTAGGCCCCATCCTGTTCGCTCTATATCTCCTCCATCTTGGAGAGATTTTTAAGAGGCATGGAGTGTCTTATCACTTTTATGCAGACGACTGCCAAATTTATATGCCTATTTCAAAAGGCCACGGCCCCCTGACACCCCTTCTCAACTGTCTATGCGACGTCAAGGCTTGGTTAGCCCAGAATTTTTTAATAATGAATGAGGGAAAAACGGAAATTTTAGTGTGACTTGGGACCATTGCAAAATTATGTCGTCCCAAAGTCACCAGCCTTGGCGTTACTATAGACAGCGATTTTAAACTTGACAAACAAGTCAATGGCGTTTTAAAATCGTGTTTTTATCATCTTCGTCTTTTAGCAAAGGTAAAACCGTTTTTATCTTTTAACCTTTTTGAACAAGTCGTGCATGCTTTTATTTCAAGTCGCCTGGACTACTGCAATGCACTTTATGCTGGCATTAGCCAAAAAGCTCTCTCCCGGTTGCAGTTAGTCCAGAACGCGGCAGCACGACTTTTAACAGGGGCCAGGAGACGCCAGCATATAACCCCAATCCTTGAGAGTTTGCACTGGCTCCCTGTTCATTTTAGAATTGATTTTAAAACCTTGCTGTTTGTTTTTAAAGCTTTACATGGACTGGCACCTCAGTATATCTCGGCCCTCATCCAAACTTACAATCCTGCGCGCGCTCTGAGGTCCGAGAGCCAGCTCCAGCTCGTGGTGTCCAAGACGAGACTTAAAACCAGGGGAGACAGGGCCTTCTCTGTGGTCGGCCCTAAGCTCTGGAACACTCTGCCCCTCCATATTCGAACTGCTCCCACAGTGGAGTGTTTTAAGTCTCGTCTTAAGACCCACTTTTATTCTCTGGCTTTTAACACTACGTGAGTTGTGTGGTCCTCTGTTGTCCTCGGTGTTTTTTAAATTTTGATTTCTATTTACTGTTTTAATTGGTTTTACCCTTTGAAATTGTTTTTAATCATATTTATTTTATATTGTTTTTAATTGTGTTTAATATTGTTGTGCAGCACTTTGGAAACATTTTGTTGTTTAAATGTGCTATATAAATAAAGTGGATTGGATTGGATTGGATTAAAAATCGATTATTGTTGCATCTTTATCTATTTTGATGCAGTTTTACATGTATTTTCCTTTCACCAAATAAGGGTTTATCACTTGCAACAAAGGGTGTAACGGTACGCAAAAATGTCGGTTCGGTACGTACCTCGGTTTAGAGGTCACTGTTCGGTTGATTTTTGGTACAGTAAGAAAACAACAAAATATCAATTTTCTGGTTATTTATTTACCAAAATTTGTAAACAATGGCTTTATCCTTTTAACATTGCTTTAAAATAGCTCTGTGTGTGATGGATGTGAGCCACCACTAGGCTGATCAGTGCAACAGCAGGCAGTCATGAATGCTAAGCATAACAATAACATACATATACACACGGGGTCGATTGCCAGGGTTAATGCAGTCAACATATATAAAATAAAAACTAAGTAAGATAAGGCTCAGAATTGGTTTCTTAACAAAACCTTTCTACATATAAAGTGCAACATTTCCACATATAAAGTGCAACATTAAACTGCTTCAAAATGTTGCCCAGATTAAATAAAATGACTAAACTTTTCTTCTACCGTACATACAAATAGTGCAACATAAACAGTTTCAAGTCAACTCAGCCTCAGATTAACTTTTTTTCCCCCCCCCAGCCTTTAACCCTGGTGACTTTCACTCAATTTTCATGTTTTTTGCCAGAAAAATGAGTGTATCCACATTGTCTGCAGAAAGAGCAGACCTGCTTGCAGTTAAAATGTCTCCAGCTGTGGAAAATACCCTTTCACTGGGCACGGAGGTAGCAGGTATGGCGAGGTAGTGCCTGGCTAACTTGGCAGTAAGAGGATATATGGGCTCATTGTTCTTCCACCATAGAAGTGGGTCAAAATCTAGTTTTTAATGCAATATGGTCTTAAATCTGCTGCTATAAAAACAACCAATGGCATTTGTTATTGCTTTAGCCCTGTCTGACTCGCCGAGGAGAGGCTGCTTGAATGCGGTGGGGAGCTGTGTTGAGGCAGCGAGCAGGTAGGAAAATGATTTATTTTCCATAAATCAGTCCAGAATACAAGAATAAACAGAAAAGCGTGCAGATAGCAGGGGAGGCTATGGCGAAGCTTAGCACAGGAACAAGAGTCAAAAAGGTATTCAAACGTAACTTGTTGCATGAGGCAAACAAAACAGCCAGACCGAGTGTGGCGAAAAGCAGTAATAAATAGCTCTCTGAGCAGGTGAGCGTCCCGAACACTAATCAGAGGCAGGTGAAAATAATCAGCACCCATGGCAACCAAGAAACACAAACCCAGGGGTGCTGAAACAGAACAAAGGGAGGCTTAAATTAAAACAAAACATGAGCCGGGGAGAAGATCATCACACAGTGCATTTGTAATAAGAAACAGTTAAATTGATTTCCATCACATTTATTGAATTAATGAAAATCTGTGCAAAACTAGAACATAAGTGCCCTAAAATAAAAGAGTTAGTCGGATCTCTCGGTGAAGTGGCTTGCAACAAGATTCTGTCAACCAAATTTTAGAACTGTCTGCATTACTTTATTTACAATGAATAAATCGATAATCGATTATTGACATTTATTAATTGATTTTTACAATGCATCATAAAATGTATTCATTTAAATTCATTTAAATGAGTATTAAATGGTAGTTTTTGCTTTTGTTTAGTTATTGTGCTGAAACGAAATAAAGAGGATAAGGAACTACCGTATTTTCCGCACTATTAGCCGCACCTAAAAACCACAAATTTACTCAAAAGCTGACAGTGCGGCTTATAACCCGGTGCGCTTTATATATGGATTAATATTAAGATTCATTTTCATAAAGTTTAGGTCTCGCAACTACGGTAAACAGCCGCCATCCTTTTTCCCCGTAGAAGAGGAAGCGCTTCTTCTTCTACGGTAAGCAACCGCCAAGGTAAGCACCCGCCCCCATAGAAGAGGAAGCGCTTCTTCTTCTACTGTAAGCAACCACCCGCCCCCGTAGAAGAAGAAGCGCGCGGATATTACGTTTCATTTCATTTGTGTGTTTACATCTGTAAAGACCACAAAATGGCTCCTATTAAGAGACACGCGTACAACGCAGAATTCAAACTCAAGGCAATAAGTCACGCAGTAGAACACGGAAATAGAGCAGCAGCAAGAGAATTGAACATAAATGGTGCGTAGGTAGAGGAAGCAACAAGATGACCTGCGCCACTAAGACAGGGAGACAGCGCCGGACGACATACGCCAACATCTGCCAGTGGATTGTAAATGCCTGGGCGGATATATCGGTCTCAACTGTGGTCCGAACTTTCCGAAAGGCAGGATTCACGGAACTGCTGGACAACAACAGCAACATTGACTCTGATGACTTCGACGAGACGGAGCCGGCCATTTTGGATGCCGTATTCGCCCAACTTGTTAATTCAGACACTGAAGAAAAATTCGAGGGATTTATGGATGAGGAATAATTTCAGAAAGTGAGCTTTAAATGTTTATTTTGTGTGTTGTGTGACATTAACGTTCGAGCAACGTTGAGTTATTGATGTTGCTATTGCTCTGCACTAATTTGAGTGTTACTATTTTTGTGATTGCACATTTGCACATTACATTTTGGGGGTGAACAGAGTTGTTAGAACGCTGGTTTGTAATATATTATTAAAGTTTGACTGACCTATCTGACTGTTTTTTTGACATTCCCTTTAGCGCAGCGTAGGCACGGCTTATAACCCGGGGCGGCTTATAGGTGAACAAAGTTTTGAAATATGCCATTCATTGAAGGTGCGGCTAATAACCCGGGGCGGCTTATAGTGCGGAAAATACGGTAGTTTAAATATGGTGTTGAAATTGTTGCACTGTCAATACCACTCACCACAAACACGGTAAATTAAATTAGTTTTATATTTTTTTTAATACATTTATACTATATTTAGTTTTTTATACATCTATTTCTAATATATTTATTTCATGCTAACATTTATCCTATATGAAAAAATTATGTTAAACACAGGAGGTTTACAAACAATCAGTATTTGCTAAGAGGTAGCATTAAATAAAGTTAAGTTCTGCCTCCTCCTTTTAGGAACATAATACATTGTGCAAGTGTAAACATGTGAGGTACCTGTATGAAAATGTAACTTCAACCATCCATTACCACTTTCACATGTGGATGAATACCCTGGACACAAGCCAACAATTACACTTGTCCATAAGATGCGCAGATCTGTAAAACTGCAAATAAAGTAGTTTCGGTATGTACAAGATCACAGGCCCCTTAAAATGTAGAGACAATTCTAAAACTCAGTTTATATCTCAGATGCTGTAAGCCACCGAGAAGTGCTTCAATGGAAGATAGAAAATGACTTACTGATCATGGTGGTGCCTCCTGCCAGCGCTGCTTTGGTTCCCTGGTAGAAGTCATCAGCCGATGTCATGCCTCGATCTGGCATCTGGAAGCGGGTGTGCACGTCGATCCCGCCTGGCATCAACATGCGCCCGTGGGCGTCGATGATTTTGACGCCGCCAGGCACAATGAGATTTTCCCCAATTTGTCTGAATTCAAAATGGTAAAAAAGTAAACATATGTTGAAGCAAATATTTTATGTATGTATGTATGTATATTAGAGATACGCGGTTTGCGGACACAACCGCGGAGTCCGCGGATTATCCGCGGGTCGGGAGGTTGAAATAAAAAAAAATTAGATTTTATCCGCGGGTCGGTTCGGGCGGTTGAAATTTTAAAAAATTAGATTTTAAATAGATTCAGGCGGGTGGCAGTTAAACCAATTCGGAAATATATATACATAGTTAAATGTTGTTACCCACATACGAAAAACGAGCAGGCACCTGCAGCATATGCCACAACAGAAGAAGAAAAAAAAAAAAGAGATGACAACGCCGGCAGCAAACGTGGTTTGCGACAAACTAAAAAAGGGAATACTAAAGACCAGGGGAAAAAAAGGCCAGAAAAGTTCAGAGTGGACTCGTTTTTATGAGGTTGTAAATCAGGATGATAGTAATGCTGGCTACGTGATTTGCAAGAGCTGCGACGCTGTTTATGTCTACGACAGTCACAAAACCGGGACATCTAACATGGTGCATCACATTTGTGCAAAACCCCGAACCTCCACAAACACCCTGAGCATGAGCAGTTTCGTCCGCCGTGATCCCAGAAGAGTGCCACAGGATGTTAAAACAAGATAGAACGCAGCTGCCTGCAGCAGTTTGAGTGGCGCGAGCGCGCATGGAGGTGCGCTCAGCGCGGCTCCCAGATGATTGCGCCGTGACAGCGTGGCACGCATTGAATGTCTCTGCTACATTGGATCAGTCTCCTTTCTTTAACAGGCAAAAGCTTTATAACCTCACTAATGCCTTGCATCGTCTATATTAGATATATAACAACGGGCGGGTGCAGGCGGGTGCGGTTTTGATTAAATGTTAGTTCGGGTGGATGCGGATGGTTGACGACTTTTGTGATGCGGTTGCGGATGAAATAAATGCCTATCCGCGCATCTCTAATGTATATATAGTTTGGACACACCTTCTCATTCAATGCGTTTTCTTTATTTTCATGACTATTTACATTGTAGATTGTCACATCAAAACTATGAATAAACACATGTGGAGTTATGTACTTAACAAAAAAAAGTGAAATAACTGAAAACATGTTTTATATTTTAGTTTCTTCAAAATAGCCACCCTTTGCTCTGATTACTGCTTTGTACACTCTTGGTATTCTCTCGATGAAAACAATAAAAAATAGAATAAAACGTTTGTTGTTTTTTCTTAAATATGTCCTTTCAAATCCATTTTCTACCGCTTGTTACTCTCGGGGTCTCCGAGCCACTTAGGCAAATCATCTTGTCTAAAAATGCATTTTCCCATCGATAACGTGATAACGTGACTTGCGCCGTTTCAGTCAATTAGTGCGCGAGGAATATATACATATACATATACATATATATATATATATATATATGTATATATGTAACCAAACAGGAAATGGGTGTCAGACTATGTGTGGAATTTAACTGGAGGGTTTTACCGTAAGTGTTGGAGGTGCGTGTTGAGAGGAGCGGTGCTGTCAAGACAAGGGCAAGGCAGGCAGGGTTTGTCCAGGGGCGGAAGCGTGGTCGGGAGGCAGGAGGAGGATCTCTGGTGGCGGTTGTTTAAGTAGTCGTCCCTCTCATCAGTGCCGGGTGTGTTGATTGAAGATGGAACGCAGCTGCCTGCAGCAGCTTGAGTGACGCGCGCGCGAGCGCGCTTGGAGGTGCGCTCAGCGCGGCTCCCAGATGATTGCGCACTGGTGTGCGTCTGGGCCGTGACAGCGTGGCACGCATTGAATGTCTCTGCTGCATTGGATCAGTCTCCTTTCTTTAACAGGCAAAAGCTTTATAACCTCACTAATGCCTTGCATCGTCTATATTAGATATATAACAACGGGTGGGTGCGGGCGGGTGTGGTTTTGATAAAATGTTGGTTCGGGTGGATGGCGGATGGGTGACGACTTTTGTGATGCGGTTGCGGATGAATTAATTGCCTATCCACGCATCTCTAATATATATATATATATATATATATATATATATATATATATATATATATACATTTTTTCAACCCAATGCGGCCCTCGAGTCAAAAAGTTTGGGGACCCCTGCATTACGGTATACAATTACACAAACAATTTTCATTGTTTTTATTCTATTCTTACATGGGGGAAAAAACAACAGTAAAAGGTGTAAGAAAAAAGAGCAAATATATTGGTATGTAATGAGAAAAAGCTGAAATGTTCCAATAATTAATAATAATATAATTAGTCACCAATAATACAAAGCTAACAATATCTGTTTTTAGCATTTTTTTCAAAATAAAAATATCAATATGGCCCTCGCATACTTTGACTTTTCATTATGGGCGGCCTTGGTGGGAAAAAAGTTTGGACACCCCCGAACAAAGTATTGATATTTTTATTTGAGAATCTATCTTAGAGCATAAGGATCTGGTATCGGCTGTATCAATATTTCAGTATCGATCCTTACTTCACTAAAAATAATACACTGGGAAATGACACAATATGTTACTGCGTACGCAGCCAAAATAGGAGCCTCTGTAACCCGCTTGCTTACTTACTATTAAAAGATATATTTTATAGGATGTTCACTATGTTATTCCATCCATTTTCTACCGGTTGTCCCTCTAGGGATCACAGGGGTGCTGTAGCCTATCCCAGCTGCACTCGGGCGGAAGGTGGAGTACACCCTGGACAAGTCGCCACCTTGTTATTTATTTATGAAAGAGAGGTTTTTGTTAAAGGTGTTTAATGATAACACAAGCATGTTTAACACATATAGATTCCTTTCTTTCATGAAGGCAAGAATATAAGTTGGTGTATTACCTGATTCTGATGACTTGCATTGATTGGAATCAGACAGTAGTGATGATAACGTCCACATTTTCAAACGGAGGAGAAAAAAAGTCCTCCTTTCTGTCCAATACCACATGAAAGTGCTTGCTTTTTGCCATCTTATTTGTCCAGCTTCCATACTCCTTTTTATACACTTTACAAGAAATGCATTGGCGGCAAACTCCCTTGCTTGCTAGCTTTCTGAGACTCTTATTTTGTTAGCGCAGGCAGGATGAAGCAGCGCTTTTATTGTGAAAACAGGAACTGTGCAGTCGGTTTTTAGAGTTTTGACAGCAGGTACGGTTGAAACAAAAAGTGTTTCTCGCCTTCCTGTCGGTCATTTTTTTCTTAATAATCATCTCACAAGACCCTCGGGTGTCGTGAATGTCAAGCAAATGACGAAAGTGACGTCTTGGTGAAGATTGATGATCGCTCATTTTTAGGTCTATTTTTTTTAGACATACCCTCCGCGATCGACGTAATGGGCACCCCTGTACTAGGGCCAATTTTTCTATGTCGAATTTGTTCTTTGATTGCAATAAGAAACATATGTTTAATGTATTGTACTATTTTCTGTGAAAATAAAGCCAATAATGACGTTGTTTTGTGGTCCGCTTTATTTTGAATGGTATCAAAAAGTACTAAAATACATTTTGGTACTGGTAGCGGCACCAAAATATTGGTATCGGGACAACACCACACTGAACAAACATAAGTGAACTCACTTGATGACTCCATCCTCCATGTAAATGTCGGCGCAGAAAGACTGGTCATCGTTGACGATCTTTGCTCCTTTGACAAGGAGACGGTCACTCTGGAAGAGAATAGGATCAGTTAGTTTACAACCGGAATATTGTCTTATTTTATCTCGCAAGAAGCAATGGGCGCAGGACAATGACCCCCAAACTAGGGATGTCCCGATCGGATCGGCTGCCGATATTTGCCAAAAATTGCGTATCGGCAAGGCATGGGAAAATGCCGATCCAGATCCAGTTTAAAAAAAAACTCTGGTCCGTGTTTTCCAACGCACCAAATTAAATAATACATTCCACTTTTCTGCTGCTCCGTAATTTCCGTTCCGCATTTTCCAGCACACCTTCAACACATCCACACGTCTGTGAATTCTCACGCAGTTGCTTTTAGCTGCTGGCATTACACGACAGGCTCTTCTCACTCTTTCCTGTGTCTCCCTCTCACAGACAGCAAGCGCACCTTCTTACACACGTCACATACTGTCACGACACACGTCACATACGTATACGTCCTCCCCGAGCAGAGAGGTAGCAGCATGGCTAACGTTAGCTGTGATGCTAGCGCAGCCGTGTGAGCAACGCTCCCTCTAAGGTGCTCGCCTGTGCAATTGCGCACTGTTTAAGCGTCCTCTGCGCATAGCAAATCTATGCCACGCACAAAATCAAATAAAAAAATAAGCGCATAACAATTTGCGACGCACGGACACGACAGAGAAAACAGTTTTCGTCATCATTGTTCAAATATTGTGACGTCTTTTGAGACACTTATCTCCATTCGGTGCCACACGTCCACACCATCAAAATGCTGAGGCAAAAATTTCCACATCAATACCGTATGAAAAAATGTGTGATTTTTTTAGTTGTGATTTCCTTCTCTGCATGAAAGTTTAAAAGTAGCATATATTAATGCAGTATGAAGAAGAATGTTTTAATGTAGACATGCAAGCCTTGAAAGAAAATTTTGAAAATCAAGACTACATTTCCTGCAAATGGGTGCATTTCTACCCTATATTTTAACTTTATATTTATTCTCATATCAAACTCTTTTGGCTGTCTTTTTGACACTTATATCCAGCGCCCCCCTCCACACCCTGGATTATAAATAATGTAAATAATTCAATGTGATTATCTTGTGTGATGACTGTATTATGATGATAGTATATATCTGATAGTATATATCTGTATCATGAATCAATTTAAGTGGAACCCGACTTAAACAAGTTGAAAAACTTATTCGGGTGTTACCATTTAGTGGTCAATTGTACGGAATATGTACTGTACTGTGCAATCTACTAATACAAGTCTCAATCAATCAATCAAAACACATTAGAATAATCATACTGCTGTGATTATATGCATCAAGTGTTCATTCAAGGCTAAGGCAAAATATCGAGATATATATTGTGTATCGCAATATGGCCTTAAAATATCGCAATATTAAAAAAAGGCCATATCGCCCAGCCCTAGTTCAATGATGCCATTTCTGTTTGTCATGTATAATTTTGTCTATTTTGTGTTTATCCTTGAATAAACAGGTCAGTTTCTTGTTACCAACCATTGTGTATTATTCAAACTCCCCTAATTCAGCTGGCTAGTTGTTATCAAGAGTACTAAAACCCTTTTCAACATGATTCTGACAACTAAGTAGGCTAAATAACTTTAAACTTTAATACATGCTCGGATAGGCCAGTATCGGTCAGTATCGGTATCGGATCGGAAGTGCAAAAACCTGGATCGGGACATCCCTATTTCTCTCTTTGGGAGTGCAAATATTTCTTTGAACGTATTCGAGCGTCTTCATTTCATTCTTGGATGATTTAATCAAATTAAGGCAGACAGAAGAGACAATGCTATCGTTCAGACAGCGCCGCCAGAGCACCAAAATCGGGGTGGGAATTCCCTGGTGAAACAATGAAGATAGCAGCCTGTCCTTCTTAGGGATTCAGATCTTTGCAGAAGCAGACACGAGTGAGGACCAATTGCAGGGCCCAGGCTGTAATCAATCTTCCACACCCACTGCTGGGCCACTTGTCTTGGCCATACCGCCCCCCCCTGCTGTTATGGATTACTATGCAAAAAAGGGAGTGGCAGGTCTGCTCACAGGGACTCCAGCATCCTCCACTAACAAAGAGCCCTCTATTTGAGCTTGCCCTGCTGTTTGCACGACTGCTTACGATGCATCCCAAGCAGTCTGTCCAAACCCCGCCCTGCATCAATCCACTGTACTTGGCTGAAGCATCCACTTGTTCAGTAACACTGCAGTCACGTCAGGAGAAAAATCACTGCGGTCAAATCTTGTTGTTTTTATCCCTTTTGACATAACCGCGTGTCTGCTTTTACAAAAACACAACCAAAATTGATGAAGTTAAAAACAAATATTTGTCTACATAAAAGGTGTCAAACTCATTTTAGCTCAGTGGGCGCATGGAGGAAAATATGTGCACTATTAAAACCATGGTATCAAAACTGAAAAATAAAGACAACTTCAGATGGTTTTCTTCGTCTTACTTTGGCCAAAAATAGAACAAACTAGGGCTGGGCGATATATCGATATACTCGATATATTGCGGGTTTGTCTCTGTGCAATATAGAAAATGACTATATCGTGATATTGGAGTATACGTTCTAGGGATGTCCCGATCCAGGTTTTTGCACTTCCGATCCGATACCGATATTGTTTTTGCACTTCCGATCCGATACCGATACTGACCGATACCGATACTGACCGATAATGGCCTATCCGAGCATGTATTAAAGTTTAAAGTTATTTAGCCTACTTAGTTGTCAGAGTCATGTTGAAAAGGGTTTTAGTACTCTTGATAACAACTAGCCAGCTGAATTAGGTGAGTTTGAATAATACACAATGGTTGGTAACAAGAAACTGACCTGTTTATTCAAGGATAAACACAAAATAGACAAAATTATACATGACAAACAGAAATGGCATCATTGAACTAGGGCTGGGCGATATGGCCTTTTTTTAATATTGCGATATTTTAAGGCCAAATTGCGATACACGATATATATCTCGATATTTTTGCCTTAGCCTTGAATGAACACTTGATGCATATAATCACAGCAGTATGATGATTCTATGTGTTTTGATTGATTGATTGAGACTTTTATTAGTAGGTTGCACAGTGAAGTACATATTCCGTACAATTGACCATTAAATGGTAACACCCCAATAAGTTTTTCAACTTGTTTAAGTCGGGGTCCCCTTAAATTGATTCATGATACAGATATATACTATCAGATATATACTATCATCATAATACAGTCATCACACAAGATAATCACATTGAATTATTTACATTATTTATAATCCAGGGTGTGGAGGGGGGCACCGGATGTAAGTGTCAAAAAGACAGCCAAAAGAGTTTGATATGAGAATAAATCTAAAGTTAAAATATAGGGTAGAAATGCACCCATTTGCAGGAAATGTAGTCTTGATTTTCAACATTTTCTTTCAAGGCTTGCATGTCTACATTAAAACATTCTTCTTCATACTGCATTAATATATGCTACTTTTAAACTTTCATGCAGAGAAGGAAATCACAACTAAAAAAATCACTAATTTTTTCATACGGTGTTGATCTGGAAATTTTGCCTCGGCATTTTGATGGTGTGGACGTGTGGCACCGAACGGAGATAAGCGTCTCGACAGACGTTATAATATTTGAACAATGATGACGAAAACTGTTTTCTCTGTCGTGTCCGTGTGTCGAAAATTGTTATGCGCTTATTTTTTTATTTGATTTTGCGCGTGGCATATAATTGCTATGCGCAGAGGACGTTTAAACAGTGCACAATTGCACAAGCGCGCACCTTAGAGAGAACGTTGGTCACACGGCTGCGCTAGCATCACAGCTAACGTTAGCCATGCTGCTACCTCTCTGCTCGGGGAGGACGTATACGTATGTGACGTATGACGCGACAGTATGTGACGTGTGTAAGAAGGTGCGCTTGCTGTCTGTGAGAGGGAGACACAGGAAAGAGTGAGAAGAGCCTGTCGTGTAATGCCAGCAGCTAAAATAAACTGCGTGAGAATCCACAGACCTGTGGATGTGTTGAAGGTGTGCTGGAAAATGCGGAACGGAAATTAGGGAGCATCAGAAAAGTGGAATGTACTATTTAAATAGGTGCGTTGGAAAACACGGAGCGGAGTTGTTTTTTTTAACTGGATCTGGATCTGCATTTTCCCATGCCTTGCCGATACGCATTTTTTTGCAAATGTCGGCGGCCGATCCGATCCAAATATCGGATCGGGACATCCCTAATACGTTCTCACGCAGTTGCTTTTAGCTGCGGGGCATTACACTACAGGCTCTTGTCATTCGTTCTTGTCTCTCCTTCTCACAGACAGCAAGCGCACCTTCTTACATACGTCACATATTGTCACGTCATACGTCACATACGTATACGCCTTTGCGGAGCAGAGAGGTAGCAGCATGGGTAACGTTAGCTGTGATGCTAGCGGAGTGGTGCGAGCTGTAATACGAGAGAAAGAAGGTGCGAATCTGGTAACAAATGAAGGAATAATGAATTCCCAAGGAAAACAGCAGGGGGTCCATCATCTGGCGGTGGTTTGGCTTCAAGGGGGAATATGTCGACCAGACAACCGTCATTTGTCAAGTGTGGGGAAAAAGCGTTGCTACAAAAAGTAGCATTACTGCTAATATGTAGCATCATGTGAAAAGTCACCTGCTAGAGAATGAAGAGTGCTTACTCCGCATGTCAACATCTCCGTTCGGTGCCACACACCCACCCCATCAAAATGCCGTGGCAAACATTTCCAGATCAACACCGTATGGAAAAAACTAGTCAACAACAGAAGGAGATAACGTCCGCCGGAACCTACCACATAGCGAAGGACATACACTATTTGATTTCCTATTATGCAGCTCACTTTTATTTGACAGTTATTGAAATATCTTGTGTGACATACACAAAAGTGCACTTTATTTGTTTTAAACTATTGTAGTGGCGTTCTGTACAAAAAGTGCACTTTAATTTAGTGTTGTTTTGATAAGTCATCTTAGTGACATCATCATGCACAAAAGTGCACTAATAGCTTGTTTTTAAATGACTGACAATTTTGCACTTTCTGTTTTGGAAATGACATGAATGTTTGTGCCGCTGCTTAATAACTGTTTAATAAATACACTTTTAGTTGTGATTTCCCTCTCTGCATGAAAGTTTAAAAGTAGCATATATTAATGCAGTATGAAGAAGAATGTTTTAATGTAGACACATAGAATCATCATACTGCTGTGATTATATGCATCAAGTGTGTTATGTTTGTTGTCTTCTCCCTGCCTTCTCTATTGTTTTTTTCAGTTTCTTCCAGTCTTTTGTCCCCAATGAGGCACACCTGCTGCTAATCACCTCCGGGTAGCATTTAAGCGCGTCTCCACCAGCTGGTCCCCGCCGGTTATTGTTCCTGAACTCCGCTCTGACATGTGCTACCTTGATTCTGCTTCCCTGGTATGTTGCCTTCGCATATTTCTGTTATATTGACCTTGTTGTGTTTTTGTTTTCCTCGCCACCTTGTTTTAGAGGACTAGTTGTTGCCACGCTGTGTGCGTCCTGACCTTTGCTCCGCCAACCCCTGAAAGAGACTACTTTTGTTATATTTCCCATGGTGTGCACTTTTGCCCCATCACCCTTAGTTACCATTTTGGACTTATTAAATATTTTCATTTGTTATCGCTTCCCTTGCCTCCATTCTCTGCATCCCGGGGTCCACCCTTGAACTCTATCCTAACAAAGTGTTCATTCAAGGCTAAGGCAAAATATCCACATATATATCGTGTATTGCGATATGGCCTAAAAATATCGAGATATTAAAAAAAGGCCATATCGCCCAGCCCTAGAACAAACACATTCTGAAAATATTACAATAAAAATATAGAAAAAAATACCGGCAGCGATAAAGTTTAGATCCATGAAGGAAAGAAGAATGAATGTTTATAACTGAATACATTTACATATGCATAAACATTTGTGTTCTTTTGTATTATTTTTTCAATGAATTAAGTAACGTTTATGACAACCTTTTTCCAAAACACGATATAGAATGTGAGATATAACAGGATCATGCATACCAGTGACGTGCGGTGAGGTTGATGGCTGGTGAGGCACTGACTTCATCACAGTCAGATTTACAAACATATGAACCCTAAAGAGTATCTTATTCACCATTTGATTGGCAGCAGTTAACGGGTTATGTTTAAAAGCTCATACCAGCATTCTTCCCTGCTTGGCAGTCAGCATCAAGGGTTGGAATTGGGGGTTAAATCACCAAAAATTATTCCCGGGCGCGGCACCGCTGCTGCCCACTGCTCCAAGGTGGTGATCAAGGGGATGGGTCAAATGCAGAGAACAAATTTCATTACACCTATTGTGTGTGTGACAATCATTGGTACTTTAACTTAACTTTAACTTTACACATACAAACTGTAGCACACAAAAAAAGCACATTTAATAAAAAAAACGTTATTATGGTCTTACCTTTACTTATAAATGAAGTCCATGCGCCGCTGTTGTGCTGGATTAATGCACCCCCTGACGGGAGTGTTATATCAACTAAAGCCCTCACTTAAACTTTCCACGTGCAAGATTGAATCTATTTAAAAAAGTGTAACCGAGGGTTTATAAATGTCGCCTATACTGTATGAAACTACAAAATAACAAACACGGAGGCTCCAGTTTACACGAGGACCACTTTATTTACCTTCTTTCAAAAACCTCCGCTCCACTCCAACGTGTCATCACTTCCGCTCTTAGCGCCTTCAAAATAAGAGCTCAAGGCATATACTGTATAACAGCGCATAACAGGAACTTAACATCACAAAGAGGAAAGCCCATAAAAATAGGTTACAAAAGTTATTTAATAAGAAGCCAAAAAGTGCAAAAACAATAATGTTCATGTTGGAGGAGTTGTGAATTAGGTACACCTGCAGTCTGCAGGTGTACCTAATGTTGTGGCCCTGCAGTCATTCACAACTCCTCCAACACGAACATTATTGTTTTTGCACTTTTTGGCTTCTTATGAAATAACTTTTTTAAATAGATTCAATCTTGCACGTGGAAAGTTTAAGTGTGGGCTTTAGTTGATACAACACTCCCGTCAGGGGTTGCATTCTACGGCGGGGGTGCAGGAGGCGGGATTACTGCGAGCCTCAGCCAGTGCGTCTTATGCAGCCGTTTTATGATCGCTCAGCACAAGAAATACGTTACAGACATACAGTTGTTGACAAAATACACTGTACATTATATACCTCAGCTAACTAAACTATGGAAATGTATAATATAATTCATATAGCAATACGGTCTCACTGCACAGCAGTCCAGCAGTTAGCCGAGTCCGCAATCCATGGTGAGGCACAACGCAGTGACGTGCCTCAACTGGCTACTGTTCACCGCACCGTCTCTTCTCAGTATTTGAACGGCAAATGTGAAAATTCAGCGATTTTAAATAAAAAATAATCTAAAACTGGTGAAGTTAAATGGAAAATAACTTTATAGTATAATCACTGGATACATATAACAATTTAATTAAAAAAAATTCTTTTTACATTTTTTTTCTTTCCATGATGGCAGGTGAGGCCCCGCCTCACCTGTCACTGATGCATACATTTATCATTTGTTTTCAAAACGCTTACAAAAAAGTAGCACCCCAAAAATGTACTACGGGACCCCATTTTTATGACTTGATGGGGTCCCTGGCACCCCATTTGGAAAATTCCTAGCGCCAACACCGATTGAGTATTGGTGCGTGCAAAACAGCAGCAGGCGGCTGTGGCCTGTGGGCCGGTTCTAATACTAATCAAATATCATCCATAGATAATACAGGCCAGATCCGGCCCGCGGGCCTTGACTTTGACGCCCCTGGTCTACATAAACAAGTGAGCAACAAGTGACCAACAAGTATGTGCTCCAATCACTCTATCACAAAAAAATAAGAGTTGTAGAAATGATTGTAAACTCAAGACAGCCATGACATGATGTTCTTTACAAGTGTATGTACACTTTAGCTGGCGACTATATACTAAAGCCAAGCAAGTAACAGACGGGTTGTGTGTGGTAAGAGAGCAAGTTTAGTTCAATGGTTCATTATTCATACTGCCGGCCAAAAGCATCTTGGTTGCTATGAAAACGTCTGAGAGCAGTCGCCATTACCGGGCAACACATTGTGTTTTGGTCCAGATGGAAAACATCCTGCTAACATTGCATGATGTCAGGTGGGGAGCGCTGCCAGTTCTGACATCCGACACTTTGATTTAATGTACGACATTTTCACCCTCACACTACATATCCGTCCACACGTGAGTTTACGGACACACACGCTTGCTGTTGCTATATTTCATTCACCTTCTTTTGAAATGAATTATCAAAAAAGGAATACCACTGCGTGATGCTAGATAGATATAAGTGGCAGTACTATTTTACCATAAGGGTATGTTTATAAAGTCAGTGTTTCCCACACATTCATTTATTTGTGGCGGCCCGCCACGAAAGAATTATGTCCGCCACGAATGGATTTTTCGGCTTTTGACTCGCTCGACCGCTCATAAAAGCAATGGGACTGTCTGTGAATGTTGCTTGTAGTTACACCTCTGGTGCAGTAGGTGGCGGTATGCATTGTAACTCCGCCAATAGCACTTAATTCACCTGGTGGGCCAGAAGAAGAAAAAGAAGAGGGACGGACGGACGGGACCAAAATACTCGCGGGCTACTTTTCATAATGATGGCGCTTCCTACGTTTCTACCTCAAACGTCCAAAAGCTGCTGAAAGCCTTGATCCAGGATGCCATGGGGAAAAAAACTTAAATGGTGCCTTTTGGCTATAGTTAGCAGCTTGGTGGCTCATAGCCGGCTAGCTAACGCTTGCTAGCATGGTAGCATTGCTTCTTTTTTACAGGTGTTATAGGTAGATAGGTTATAGCTGCATCGCTCGCGGCTCGTCATATATTTAACGTTAATCCGCGATTTCACCGAGCGTTTCACTGACGGTTTCGCGTGACGCTGCTTCATTAACACCGCCGCTGTTTGACTCGGTCACCTGTTTTCATACCGACGAGCTAACGTGTCCAGGTTATAACCCTGTTGTCAATAAACACACGTGGACTGAAGCTAAATTGTCCACTGTCCACTGCAGCATGTGAATGCAATGAAAATAATAAAATCTGAGCCAACCAGCTGTTAAAATGTTGTCCAGGTTAATGTTTTGGCCATTAAAGGCCCTTCATTTCAAGATTTCAACTGTGATCGGGCTTTAAACAGGTGGCTGACCTGTTCAGATGAGTGTAACTGCTACTGGTCAAATAATGTGAAATAGCATTTAATTTTACATGTATGCAATGCCATTTAAATGTAATTATAGATAATAATAATAATAATAATAAATACTGTGTAGTGTTGTAAATAGTCAACGGGAAGGATTCTAGTAAGATATAAGACATGAGCACTACACAGCCAGAAAAAAACCTAGGCAGGACAAGTAAAAATATTGGGGCAAGTAGATTTGAGAAGTCAGGCAAGTAGAAAAAAACCTTAACGTTGAACCCTGCATGTGTTGAGCTGCTGCCGCTTAAGGTTAGACGGCACTGTACATAGAGCGCTTCTGCTCGTTAGTAATAAATTCTAATGTTGGCTGTTCACTCCTTCACACAGATGAGTATAGAAAAATATTTTCAACGGCCGAAAAGGGCTCGACTTGGAGAGGAGGTAGGCCTACAGTCCGGACCACAGGTGCGACCTGTTCAGCAGCAGCAGGAGGAGGAGGAGGAGGTTGACTGACTGTGGCAGGACACCTCTGCCTCTGTTTCACTTCATGTTGCTGGTAAATAATATGGTTGTAGTAGTAGGCTAAAGTTAAATTATTTAGTATTCACTCATTAAAGGGGCAGAGCTTTAAGAGACATTTTAGCTTTTATATTTTATAAGATATATTTTTTGTAAGAACCACAATTAATAAATATATTTCAGTGAATCACTAATTGTTCAAATCTGTATATAAATATGTACATAAAATGTTGTAATTATATTCCAACTCTGCGTTCTTCTTGGTCATCGCCGCTGCCCACCCCCCCACCCCCCGCCGACCACACCACCACAAATAGATGCCTGTCCTGTGGGAAACACTGAAAGTGTTTATGAATTGGTTGTTAATTAGTTAACTTTTTATAAGAATGACTGCTTACCAAAAATGTGATCTCTTGGTCTATTCACTAATTATAAATGGTAGCAGATACATTTTAAGTCATGGTAGCTACATTTAGATCACATTTACATACACTATATTGCCAAAAGTATTTGGCCACCCATCCAAATGATGAGAATCCTAATTACTTGGCCTGGTGTATAAAATCAAGCACTTAGGCATGGAGACTGTTTTTACAAACATTTGTGACAGAATGGGCCGCTCTCAGTGATTTCCAGCGTGGAACTGTCATAGGATGCCACCTAAAGTGACGAATCACGCTTTTCCATCCGGCAATCTGATGGACCAGTCTGGGTTTGGAGGTCGCCAGGAGAACGGTACATTTCGGACTGCATTGTGCCGAGTGTGAAATTTGGTGGAGGAGGAATTATGGTGTGGGGTTGTTTTTCCAGGAGTTGGGCTTGGCCCCTTAGCTCCAGTGAAAGGAACTTGGAATGCTCCAGGATACCAAAACATTTTTGGACAATTCCATGTGGGAACAGTTTGGAGCGGGAACCCTTCCTCTTCCAACATGACTGTGCACCAGTGCACAAAGCAAGGTCCATAAAAACATGGATGACAAGAGTCTGGTGTGGATGAACTTGACTGGCCTGCACAGAGTCCTGACCTGAACCTGATAGAACACCTTTGGGATGAATTAGAACGGAGACTGAGAGCCAGGCCTTCTCCACCAACATCAGTGTGTGACCTCACCAATGCGCTTTTGGAAGAATGGTCGAAAATTCCTATAAATACACCCCGCAACCTTGTGGACAGCCTTCCCAGAAGAGTTTTACCATGAATTGATTTAGGTGGACCCCGACTTAAACAAGTTGAAAAACTTATTCGGGTGTTACCATTTAGTGGTCAATTGTACGGAATATGTACTGTACTGTGCAATCTACTAATAAAAGTATCAATCAATCAATCAATCAAAGTTGAAGCTGTAATTCCGGTAGCTGCAAAAGGTCATATTGAACCCTATGGGTTAGGAATGGGATGGCACTTCAAGTTCATATGTGAGTCAAGGCAGGTGGCCAAATACTTTTGGCAATATAGTGTATCTATAAATGTCTGACTATTGTTGCATTAACTTTTGTTTATGTGTTTCATTTAGAGATGTCCGATAATATCGGACTGCCGATATTTTCGGCCGATAAATGCTTTAAAATGTAATATCGGAAATTATCGGTATCGGTTTCAAAATGATCGCTATCGGTTTCAAAAAGTAAACTTTAACACTTTTTAAAACGCCGCTGTGTACACGGACGTAGGGAGAAGTACAGAGCGCCAGTCACATAATATCTACGGCTTTTCACACACACAAGTGAATGCACGGCATACTTGGTCAACAGCCATACAGGTCACACTGAGGGTGGCCGTATAAACAACTTTAACACGGTTACAAATATGTGCCACACTCTGAACCCACACCAAACAAGACTGACAAACACATTTCGGGAGAACATCTGCAACGTAACACAACATAAACACAACAGGACAAATACCCAGAACCCCTTGCAGCAATAACTCTTCCGGACGCTACAATATACACCCCCCACTACACCCCACCCCCCCCCACCCACCTCAACCTCCTCATGCTCTGTCAGGGAGAGCATGTCCCAAATTCCACGCTGCTGTTTTGAGGCATGTTAAAAAAAAAAATACACTTTGTGACTTCAATAATAAATATGGCAGTGCCATGTTGGCATTTTTTACATAACTCGAGTTGATTTATTTTGGAAAACCTTGTTACATTGTTTAGTGTGCCCAGCGGGGCATCACAACAAAGTTAGGCATAATAATGTGTTAATTCCACGACTGTATATATCGGTATCGGTAATTAAGAGTTGGACAATATCGGAATATCGGCAGAAAAGTCATTATCGGACATCTCCAGTTTCATTGTAAAAAGATGAATGAATGAGTCTCTTTACCTCAGTGAACCCCCTCAGTTGAGCACAGAGAACAACCAGAGTCACTGCACTCTTGTTACTGACTTTACCACACAATGCTCTGCTTTGTTCTTGCGCTCCGTAATGTCAAATGTTCCCTTTCTCCACACATTTGTCTGGCGTTTCGCTTTGGGGAAATTCGGGATTATGTTAGGGGTTGTGGAAGGTGAGTGAATGTGTGTGTGTGTGTCAAGTGTGAATACAAGCCAGCATATGCAGGGTGAAGCATCTTTAGGAGTTAGTGCACGCCGTTAGGGATTGACTTTAATCCAGGCCGTTCTTATTATAGCTTCTATCTATTTTTAGAAGTCCGATTGCTCACGCAGGTTTGCTGCAGGAATATTAGTTGTAGCTATGAAGTTTGATTTACAAATGACCAATAAAGTCATATTTGAGCTATTACTGGCGTTATACTGTATTATTGAAATATATTAGTATTTAAACACAATCAACATTTTATACAGGATTTAGAAGTAGGGGGTAAGAAATATGTAATTACCCATCTTTTTTACGCACTCAAACAAAAAAATTAATTACAAAAAATATTTTTTACCAAATCTAAAACATAAATGCTATTTTTGTTCATGAATCCAAAAAATTTTCTGCATGAAACTATCAATTTTGTATTCATTTCCTAAAGTTTTAGTTGTGTTTTTGATAGCGTTTCAAATTCAATAGTGTGAGCTACGTGAGAAATGTTGTTATTGGTTAGTCTTGAATGTTGTTGTGGTTACTTCTGCCCTCACCAGATTAGAGACATTAAAAAGTACTACAAAGCGGGATTTCTGCTCATCCAGTATAATTTTGAGGATAAAGTAAAGATATGCAGTACTAGGAAACAGGATAGGTCGCCATGGTAATTTTATGTTCGGTGATGCTAATCCGGTGACTTGACAAATCAAGATGTGGTCCAGCTAAATCTTGCATTTTCAATGTTTGAGTTGAACATTATTTGACTTGTAAAAAAAAAAACGGCACGTTTTTTAAGTAGTTTTTTTTTTTTTCAATACATTTTTTGTTTGATTGCACAAAAATACATAAATTCCTCGTCATACTAATCAGGGATTTGCAGTTTTGTGACAACTGTCCTTGTGATTATTAGAGATGTCCGATAATGGCTGGGGGGTAGGGGGGTAGCGGGGGTGGGTGTATATTGTAGCGTCCCGGAAGAGTTAGTGCTGCAAGGGATTCTGGGTATTTGTTCTGTTGCGTTACGGTGCGGATGTTCTCCCGAAATGTGTTTGTCATTCTTGTTTGGTGTGGGTTCACAGTGTGGCGCATATTTGCAACAGTGTTAAAGTTGTTTATACGGCTGTATGGCTGTTGACCAAGTATGCCTTGCATTCACTTGTGTGTGTGAAAAGCCGTAGATATTATGTGATTGGGCCGGCACGCAAAGGCAGTGCCTTTAAGGTTTAGTGGCGCTCTGTACTTCTCCCTACGTCCGTGTACCCAGCGGCGTTTTAGTCATAAATTGTGCTTTTTGAAACCGATAATTTACGATATTACATTTTAAAGCATTTTTTGGTTGATAAATATATAAAAATACATAAATTCCTCGTCATACTAATCAGGGATTTGCAGTTTTGTGATTCACTTGTGTGTGTGAAAAGCCGTAGATATTATGTGATTGGGCCGGCACGCAAAGGCAGTGCCTTTAAGGTTTAGTGGCGCTCTGTACTTCTCCCTACGTCCGTGTACCCAGCGGCGTTTTAGTCATAAATTGTGCTTTTTGAAACCGATAATTTACGATATTACATTTTAAAGCATTTTTTGGTTGATAAATATATAAAAATACATAAATTCCTCGTCATACTAATCAGGGATTTGCAGTTTTGTGACAACTGTCCTTGTGATTATTAGAGATGTCCGATAATGGCTGGGGGTAGCGCGGGGGGGTGGGGGGGTGGGGGGGGGGGGGGGTGTATATTGTAGCGTCCTGGAAGAGTTAGTGCTTCAAGGGATTCTGGGTATTTGTTCTGTTGTGTTACGGTGCGGATGTTCTCCAGAAATGTGTTTGTCATTCTTGTTTGGTGTGGGTTCACAGTGTGGCGCATATTTGTAACAGTGTTAAAGTTGTTTATACGGCTGTATGGCTGTTGACCAAGTATGCCTTGCATTCACTTGTGTGTGTGTGAAAAGCCGTAGATATTATGTGATTGGGCCGGCACGCAAAGGCAGTGCCTTTAAGGTTTAGTGGCGCTCTGTACTTCTCCCTACGTCCGTGTACACGGCGGCGTTTTAGTCATAAATTGTACTTTTTGAAACCGATAATTTCCGATATTACATTTTAAAGCATTTTTTGGTTGATAAATATATAAAAATACATAAATTCCTCGTCATACTAATCAGGGATTTGCAGTTTTGTGACAACTGTCCTTGTGATTATTAGAGATGTCCGATAATGGCTGGGGGGTAGCGGGGGGGGGGGGGGGGGGGGGGGGGGGGGGTATATTGTAGCGTCCTGGAAGAGTTAGTGCTGCTAGGGATTCTGGGTATTTGTTCTGTTGTGTTACGGTGCGGATGTTCTCCCGAAATGTGTTTGTCATTCTTGTTTGGTGTGGGTTCACAGTGTGGCGCATATTTTTAACAGTGTTAAAGTTGTTTATACGGCTGTATGGCTGTTGACCAAGTATGCCTTGCATTCACTTGTGTGTGTGAAAAGCCGTAGATATTATGTGACTGGGCCAGCACGCAAAGGCAGTGCCTTTAAGGTTTAGTGGCGCTCTGTACTTCTCCCTACGTCCGTGTACACAGCGGCGTTTTAGTCATAAATTGTACTTTTTGAAACCGATAATTTCCGATATTACACTTTAAAGCATTTTTTGGTTGATAAATATATAAAAATACATAAATTCCTCGTCATACTAATCAGGGATTTGCAGTTTTGTGACAACTGTCCTTGTGATTATTAGAGATGTCCGATAATGGCTGGGGAGTAGGGGGGTAGCGGGGGGGGGGGGGTGTATATTGTAGCGTCCTGGAAGAGTTAGTGCTGCAAGGGATTCTGGGTATTTGTTCTGTTGTGTTACGGTGCGGATGTTCTCCCGAAATGTGTTTGTCATTCTTGTTTGGTGTGGGTTCACAGTGTGGCGCATATTTGTAACAGTGTTAAAGTTGTTTATACGGCTGTATGGCTGTTGACCAAGTATGCCTTGCATTCACTTGTGTGTGTGAAAAGCCGTAGATATTATGTGACTGGGCCAGCACGCAAAGGCAGTGCCTTTAAGGTTTAGTGGCGCTCTGTACTTCTCCCTACGTCCGTGTACACAGCGGCGTTTTAGTCATAAATTGTACTTTTTGAAACCGATAATTTCCGATATTACACTTTAAAGCATTTTTTGGTTGATAAATATATAAAAATACATAAATTCCTCGTCATACTAATCAGGGATTTGCAGTTTTGTGACAACTGTCCTTGTGATTATTAGAGATGTCCGATAATGGCTGGGGAGTAGGGGGGTAGCGGGGGGGGGGGGGTGTATATTGTAGCGTCCTGGAAGAGTTAGTGCTGCAAGGGATTCTGGGTATTTGTTCTGTTGTGTTACGGTGCGGATGTTCTCCCGAAATGTGTTTGTCATTCTTGTTTGGTGTGGGTTCACAGTGTGGCGCATATTTGTAACAGTGTTAAAGTTGTTTATACGGCTGTATGGCTGTTGACCAAGTATGCCTTGCATTCACTTGTGTGTGTGAAAAGCCGTAGATATTATGTGATTGGGCCGGCACGCCAAGGCAGTGCCTTTAAGGTTTAGTGGCGCTCTGTACTTCTCCCTACGTCCGTGTACACAGCGGCGTTTTAGTCATAAATTGTACTTTTTGAAACCGATAATTTCCGATATTACACTTTAAAGCATTTTTTGGTTGATAATATCGGCAGTCCGATATTATCGGACATCTCAAATTAGCATATATTCCACATATTCATTAAATGGATTGGGCTATTTTTGTTTTCGACTTAAGAGATTTAGTAAATTAGCTTTGCGTGTGCTATCAAGTTTGCACATGTTTTCAGGGAGGCAAACCTTTAGGAGATCAGGCCCATAATCTCTGCAAACGTTGCCTGACGTTTAAATATTTAAGTGATTGGGACTCGGGCTTGACTATTTTTCTGTCTGCAACTTGGAATGTTGCACCCTCGCATCAAAACAGAAACGCCACATCATTTATTTATATTAGCCGATGCGCCCTAATGAAACAAAATCAAATGTGCTTTGAGACATCTTGTATAACGTAGATTTCAATCCCCAATCCCAGTTACGGTCTAATGGAATATTCACTGAGTTGTGCGTATTTACAGCCTCCAGTGCACTTCCTATTTGACGGCTACATTCCAGCCATTAGTGTTGAAGCCGCTCCAATCCCAGGTGGTCAATTTGCTGAGGTTCATGTATATTAGATGAGAAATGCTGTAAGTACGTTACTGCCTCGCAGCTGCTCAAGCAATCTTCATTTTTAATGTATTACTAACAATAATAACTGACAATCAACTGTTAGTTCCAGTTGCATCTACTGTACATTTAGGAGGAGTGAATATATGACTGCATCCGACCACACTGTTTCATCTTCATTTAACTTATGTTTGCTTTTAATACAAACATTTTTCACACTAATGCAGCGTTATGGACTTACAGTAAAAACACGGAGAGGTTTTTGTCGCTCTTTACACCCACAGTTGGTTAGTTGGCTATAGTTTATTTTAAACATGTATACAGTTGTAATTAGGGTTGTAAGGTATACCGGTACTAGTATAGTACCGCGATACTAATGAATCATATTCGGTACTATACCGCATACTTGCCAACCTTGAGACCTCCGATTTCGGGAGGAGGGGGGTGGGGGCGTGGTCGGGGGTGGAGCGGGGCGTGGTTAAGAGGGGAGGAGTATATTGACAGCTAGAATTCACCAAGTCAAGTATTTCATACATATACAGTATATATATATATGTATATATATATATATATATATGCATGTGTATATATATATATATATATATATATATATATATATATATATATATTAGAGATGCGCGGATAGGCAATTATTTCATCCGCAACCGCATCAGAAAGTCGTCAACCATCCGCAATCCACCCGATCTAACATTTGATCAGAACTGCATCCGCCCGCCATCCGCCCGTTGTTATATAGCTAATATAGACGATGCAAGGCATTAGTGAGGTTATAAAGCTTTTGCCTGTTAAAGAAAGGAGACTGATCCAACGCAGCACAGACATTCGCGTGCCACGCTGTCACGACCCAGACGCACACCAGTGCGCAATCATATGGGAGCCGCGCTGAGCGCACCTCCAAGCGCGTCTCGCTGCCGGCGACGGCCGGGTATATGGGCCCGACGCTCCAGCGCCATCCATTTTCAGGGCTAGTTGATTCGGCAGGTGGGTTGTTACACACTCCTTAGCGGGTTCCAACTTCCATGGCCACCGTCCTAGCTGCTGTCTATATCAACCAGGGTGAGCCCCACCCCTTTCGTGAGCGCACTGCGCGCGGAGTGACCCCTGTTACGCGCCCCCGGCAACAGGGGTGGCGGGCAGGTAAGCTGCGCGGGCGGAGCGCGCGGAGTGACCCCTGTTATGAGCCCCCGGCCACGGGGGTGGCGGGCAGGTAAGCTGCTTACCTGCTGCGCGTGACGCCGGCCGCGGCGAAGGCGGACGAGGCGGGGTGTCGGTGCGGTGGGCGCGGTGGTGACCCTGGACGTGCGTCGGGCCCTTCTCGCGGATCGCCTCAGCTACGGCTCCCAGTGGGGCCCTCTCGTGGGAAGGGGCCTCGGTCCCGGACCCTGGCGAGGCGTCGGGGGCCTTCTCCGCTCCGTAAAAGTGTCCATCTCTTTTTTTTTTTTCTTCTGTTGTGGCATATGCAGCAGGTGCCTGCTCGTTTTTCGTATGTGGGTAACAACATTTAACTATGTATATATATTTCCGAATTGGTTTAACTGCCACCCGCCTGAATCTATTTAAAATCTAATTTTTTTTTATTTCAATCGCCCGACCCGACCCGACCCGACCCGCTGATAAAATCTAATTTTTTTTTATTTCATCCGCCCGATCCGCGGATAATCCGCGGACTCCGCGGTTGTGCCCGCAAACCGCGCATCTCTAATATATATAGATATCTACATCCTGAAAATATGCAAACAAAACTGTGTTTAGATAATTGATACTTCAAACTTGCATAAATAAATATTAAGGAATATAACATAATTTGGCTTCTGAGAGTTTCAAAATGTAATGAATAAAATGCTAAAGTTGTTGATAAACAAGCAATTATTTTAATAATTCAATATGGTCATTTTAAATGAATTATTATGATAATTTAAAATCAATTATTTCAAATATGTTTATTTTAATGTATAATTCTATGGCTGGATGTAATAAGGAGTCAGGAAAAAATAAAAATACAAGTAATTTTGATGTTTTTAGCAAAATATAGTGTTGCGTTTTGGACCAGTTGTTCCTCCCAGGGAATTCAAGTCACAATTCGCTCCCAAGTTCTTTCCGACACTTAAAGCTGAGTTGAAAAACCACCAGAGACAGAATAGGTATTTTGTTGTATATTCTCAAAGCTTTGCCAATATACATTGATTGAGACCAGTCTAACCCTAGAACATTCTATTGCGCCTCCCAAAATGGTCTGTCTTCCCGATCCCACCACCCTCTCTCTCGTCCCATCTCTGTAGACAAAACAAATGCTAGTCAAAACACATTCCAAAGAACTCAAGGTTAACACACACAGTATACTTGCTGACAGAGCATCAAGAGAAGAAATGGAAAACACGAGCTGTTTTCAAATATGACAAAGAAATGGAAGAAGTACAACTTAAATTCGGATATATGTAAATATCCGCCTCCGACAATAGTAAACATGTATTTAGTTTTTTTTTGTCTATTAATAAATATATTTATTTTTAGGTAAGATAAACATAATAATACAATTTATCTCTAGTCTGGATGATTTAGTTCTTGTCACCCTGTTGTCCTCCCGGCATGAAAAAAGGCTGTCCTCACTCAGGTCCGCATGGAGCTGGAGGGGGCGTGGCTTCCAGCTCCGGCTGAAAATCGGGAGATTTTCGGGAGAATATTTGTCCCGGGAGGTTTTCGGGAGAGGCGCTGAATTTCGGGAGTCTCCCGGAAAATTCGGTAGGGTTGGCAAGTATGCTATACTGCCTCCACTGTCGTCGTCATGTCGTGACATTGCTTGTTTTACGAGCAGAGGAGCATGTTTGGCAGCGCACAATCACAGAGTACTTACAAGCAGACACGGTGTGTAGACAGAAAAGGGAGAATGGACGCATTTTGCCTTAAAAACTAACGATAAAGGTGAAGTTATAACACGGAACAGGAAGAGGTGCTTTAAGACATGGCTAGCTAGCTAGCGGCTAAAGTCCTTTAGCAGTCTGCTACTTCTAAATCACTAATCCTCGCCTCCATGGTGACAAATAAAGTACGTTTTTTTTACAAGTATCATTATCACTGCAGGACGAGGAATAGGTAAACATGCTTCACTACACACCGTAGGTCAAAATGTAAACAAACGCCATTGGTGGATCTACACCTAACATCCACTGTAATGATACCAAGTACAGGAGCGTATCTAGTCAATACTGCGATGATAACATCGATATTTTTCTCCTCTTTCGTTTAAAAAAAAAATTTTACATTATGTTTATAAACTCAGGAAATACGTCCCTGGACACATGAGGACTCTGAATATGACCATTGTATTATCCTGTAACTACTTGGTATCGGATTGATACCCAAATTTGTGGTATCATCCAAAACTAATGTAAAGTATCCAAACAACAGAAGAATGAGTGATTATTACATTTGGTGTAGATAGAACATAGATAGAAGTGTAGATAGAACATGTTGAAAGAGAAAATAAGCAGATATTAACAGTAAATGAACAAGTAGATTCATAGTTCATTTTCTACAGCTTGTCCTTAATAATGATGACAAAATAATAGGTGTATAAATGACACAATATGTTACTGCATACGTCAGCAGACTAATTAGGAGTCTTTGTTTGTTTACTTACTACTAAAAGATAAGTTGTCTAGTATGTTCACTGTTTTATTTAAGGACTAAATTGCAATAATAAACATATGTTTCATGTACCATAAGATTTTGTGTCAAAATAAAGCCAATTATGCAATTTTTGTGGTCCCCTTTATTTAAAAAAGTGTCAAAAAAGTACCGAAAAGTATCAAAATACATTTTGGTACCGGTACCAAAATATTAGTATCGGGACAACACTAATCCAACATTATGTATTCTTTTAAACTGCCCGTTTTTGTAACACGGTCGGTGAATGAAGTGTACTTTTGTAGTTATTTCCCCATATTTCCACACAATAACTCACAACCTACCCATCTCAGGGTGGACACTCTAACCCAGTGTTTTTCAACCTTTTTTGAGCCAAGGCACATTTTTTGCGTTGGAAAAATCCGGAGGCACACCACCAGCAGAAATCATTAAAAAACGAAACTCAGTTGACAGTAAAAAGTTGTTGTTGGATATGACTTTAAACCACACCCAACCACGCATCACTATAGGTCTTGTCTCAAAGTAGGTGTACTGTCACCACCTGTCACATCACACCCTGACTTATTTGGACTGTTTTGCTGTTTTCCTGTGTGTAATGTTTTAGTTCTCGTCTTGCGCTCCTATTTTGGTGGCTTTTTCTCTTTTTTTGGTATTTTCCTGTAGCAGTTTCATGTCTTCCTTTGAGCGATATTTCCCGCATCTACTTTGTTTTAGCAATCAAGAATATTTCAGTTGTTTTCATCCTTCTTTGTGAGGACATTGTTGATTGTCATGTCATGTTCGGATGTACTTTGTGGACGCCGTCGTTGCTCCACAGTAAGTCTTTGCTGTCGTCCAGCATTCTGTTTTTGTTTACTTTGTAGCCAGTTCAGTTTTAGTTTCGTTCTGCATAGCCTTCCCTAAGCTTCAATACCTTTTCTTAGAGGCACTCACCTTTTGTTTATGTTTGGTTTAAGCATTTGACACCTTTTTACCTGCACGCTGCCTCCAGTTGTTTCCGACATCTACAAAGCAATTAGCTACCTACTGCCACCTACTGATCTGGAAGAGTATTACACGGTTACTCTGCCGAGCTCTAGACAGCACCGACACTCAACAACAACACATCATTTGCTGACTATAATTACTGGTTTGAAAAACCTACTTTTAATCCAAATAGGTAAAACTAGATAATCTCCCATGGCACACCATACTGTATCTCACGGCACACTAGGTTGAAAAAGACTGCTCTAACCACTATAATTCGGCTTTTGTATGAAAATAGACCCGCTCACACTGCAAAAAGTCAGTGTTCAAAAACAAGGAAAAAAATTAAAAAAATTAGGGGTATTTTAGTTGAACTAAGCAAAATTATCTGCCAATAGAACAAGAAAATTCGGCTTGTCAAGACTTTCCATAACAAGTACAAATTAGCTAACCTCAATGAACCCAAAAATACCTTAAAATAAGTTTATTCTCACTAACAACAAGTGCACTTTTCTTGGTAGAAAAAAAAGAGACCTTTTTGCTCAATATGTTGAAAAATATTCTTAAAATAAGTAAATGCTAGTGCCATTATCTTGACATAATGATATGTGCTCGGCATCATGATTTTTTTTTTCATGCTTGAAGTAAGAAATTATTAGTTTAAAAAAGTAGTTTTATACTTGTGAGTGTTGATGACACAGCTTTGCAACAGTTGATATTCTAGTTTCAAGCATGTTTTACTCATTATAGGTCATCAAATCTCAGCTACAAGCTGTACTATCTTACTGAGATCATGTATCAATCAATCAATCAATCAATGTTTATTTATATAGCCCTAAATCACAAGTGTCTCAAAGGGCTGGACAAACCACAACGACATCCTCGGTTCAGATCCCACATAAGGGCAAGGAAAAACTCAACCCAGTGGGATGTCAATGAGAATGACAATGAGAAACCTTGGAGAGGAAATTTAGGACCAAAACCCTTAAAACAAGTAATTTAGGACCAAAACCCTTAAAACAAGTAAAACAGTCTAACATAAAATCTGCTTAGTGAGAAGAATTATCTTATCAGACAGAAAATAAGCAAATATCACCCTGATTTGACATATTTAATCTTACTTAGATTTCAGTTTTTGCAGTGCAGGTACGTCCTTTTGTCCAAAAACTACGGTAATTGCAATGGCTATCACATACTTTATCGTGAAAATCGGCCGATACCGATCGGTGTTACATCGTTCGGCACGTCCCCCTACTCAGTGGCCTAGTGGTTAGAGTGTCCACCTTTAAATGGGTAGGTTGTGAGTTCAAACCCCGGCCGAGTCATACCAAAGACTATAAAAATGGGAGCCATTATCTCCCTGCTTGGCACTCAGCATCAAGGGTTGGAATTGGGGGTTAAATCACCAAAAATGATTCCCGGGCGCGGGAACCGCTGCTGCCCACTGCTCCCCTCACCTCCCAGGGGGTGAACAAGGGTGATGGGTCAAATGCAGAGAATAATTTCGCCACACCTAGTGTGTGTGTGACAATCATTGGCACTTTAACTTTAACTTAACTAATATCTGTCACACCGCAGTGAGGGATGTCTTGTCTTGGTTTCTTCTGTCTTGTGAATTGCATGTTTTACTTTGAAAAGTAACTCCTCTCGTGTCAGACCACTTGCCCTTCCTTTGGTGTCATCAGTCTGACGTCATCCCTGACCCCTGGTTGTTTCCACCTGTTTCCCATTACCCTCATGTGTTTTATAAGCCCACGTTTCCCCTTGTTCTGTGCCAGATTATCTCGTGTATTCGTGCCTCTCTAGATTCCCTGTCCATGCCTTGCCTTGCCTTGCATTTATATTTCTTGATCCTGAATTCCTTCGTTGCTATTTTGAGTTTTCCTTTTTTCCTCCTCAGCAGAGTGATTTTTTGTTATTTAGTTTATTCAGCCGAAGTGGTGAGTTATCAGTTTTTTTCTTTCATTCTTTCCTCCAATTTTTTGTTAAACTTTATGAGATTAGATAAGTGTAGAATTTTTGATATCCATTGTTTCTTCCTCCCGTTGGAGCGTTTTGTGTTAATAAATTTTATAGCATATACGGCGCCAAGTATAGTTCGTCTTTGTTTTTGTGTTTTCCTCCTTTCGGAGTGATTTTCGGTTGTTCCTATTTTTTGGAACCTTTTTCGCCGACTAGTCTTTGTTAATATAGATATTGTATTACCCTGACTCTGGAGGTGAAAGGAAGCTGTCAAAATAAAAGCCTGTCGAAGTATTCCCTACTCTGCATCTGAGTCCTATCCTTTTGACCAAGCCTGACAATATCGTCAATATCGCACAACCCTTATTGTTCGTACAGACGCTTTAAAACTGGCGAGTTAAAAACGATATTTAAAAATATGTGGTATAAATCGAGAACGGATTATACGAAAACAATGAATCGTGATCTTTTTTTTCATTTTGCCATATCGCTCAGCCCTATGTAGTACCGTATTTTTCGGACTATAAGTCGCAGTTTGTTTCATAGTTTGGCCTGGGGTGCGACTTATACTCAGGAGTATATATACTTATGTGTGAAATTATTAACACATTAGCGTAAAATATCAAATAATATTATTTATCTCATTCACGTAAGAGACTAGACGTATAAGATTTCATGGGATTTAGCGATTAGGAGTGACAGATTGTTTGGTAAACTAATAGCATGTTCTATATGTTATAGTTATTTGAATGACTCTTACCATAATATGTTACGTTAACATACCAGTTGGTTATTTATGCCTCATATAACGTACACTTATTCAGCCTGTTGTTCACTATTCTTTATTTATTTTAAATTGCCTTTCAAACGTCTATTCTTGGTGTTGGGTTTTATCAAATACATTTCCCCCAAAAATGCGACTTATACTCCAGTGCGACTTATATATGTTTTTCCCTTCTTTATTATGCATTTTTCGGCCGGTGCGACTTATACTCCGGAGCGACTTATACTCCGAAAAATACGGTACAACAATACACATGTTATTCTTCCGTGTATACTGCCATACTACGTAAAATAAGATCCCATTAGCCGCATCCGTGGGTTTAATGCGTCCAACAGGGGCGTCACTAGCTTTTAAGGACAGGGGGGGGCTTTGCCCCCAGGACATGCACAGGATGCGAGCGAATGTTACGCACGAGCACAAAAGTTCACAAACGGCTAACAAAGACTTAGAAATTATTCATTGTTATTTTTTTTTTTTTTTAAATGCACGGGACGAAATGAAATGCTCCCCGGGACGACGGCTTTTAACCATTTTTTTTCTTTTTCTTTATATGTATTTATTCATTTTACATTTTATATTAAATGTCTTGGTTTTTCCTCCCTCTGAAAATCCTATGAAATGTTTAACAAGCTATCCTATAATAATAAAACAGCTATTAATGTAACAATACAATAAAACAAATATATTTAATGTTTTCATTATTTTAACAATAGGCTAATGTATATTACTTTATATAGATTCTACAAGAAACCCAAAACTTAAAAAAATTAATTATTTACAATTGCACACACAAGGTTTTGTGCAGCTTAACTCATTGTAAAGGAAGATAATGTGCTTCGTACACCTGCAGGACCGCAAGCAAGGTCGCAGAGAAAATGCGGACTGGAATTTGAGTGATGTGGGCATTTTCTATATGAACAAGTGGAATGGATTGGATACCGACGCACTAAAGGGGTTCTCTACCTTACGCTACGAAGTGAGGGGAAACTGAGTGCATAATAACAGGTTATATGATTATTTATTTAAACTTATATTTGGGCCACTTTATAATGAATATGTCGGCATTTATTTGTAAAAAAAAACAAAAAAAAACACCAAATTATTTAGGGGGGCATAAGAATATTTTAGGGGGGCTTGAGCCCCCTTAAAATAGGCCTAACAACGCCAATGGCGTCCAAGCAGGTACATCCTTTCTTCAAGTGAGAAGACAATCATGGAAGGAAACACAAGTCCCCTCCCTTCCCCCCCCCCAACCCCCCCCCCCCCCCCTTCCACTCCCTCCTCCCTGTTCACTACACGTCCATTCTTCATGCCCCCACTGTGATTTGAGGAAATAACTCCACGATATGTTCCATATTTTGAATGGCCCTGACGTGTTTGATCATTGAAATGGCAACTGAACCTAAGCTGACAAAGAGAAGAGTGCATTTAAACCTGCATGACATTGATTGTCCCATCCCTGTAAGTCAGTGGGAAGGGAAAAGGTTGAGCGAAAAAAACAAAACGACAAGCCGCATGCATGTCAAATCCTGTAAGCCAGTGGAAAGGGAAAAGGTTTCTAACCGCATGGAAGGACATTTTTTTAACGCCATGACTTCCTGTACGTACGTACACACACACACACACACACACACACACACACACACACACACACACACACACACACACACACACACATACATACACACACACACACACACTCACTGTGATGCGAGGGATGTTCTTCTTGCCCTGGTAGCCGGACATCTTGGACCGTTATATGAACGCCGACGGATTAAGGGCGGGAAAGACGAAGAAAAGAAAAAAGAGCGGGATGGTTTGTTCCTCACGCTAAGCGAAGCTCCCCCACCGACGGCGCGCACACACACACACACAAAAAAGGACGGGTAAAAAACGTCGCTGCGAGTCAGGATGGAGTCTTTGGCAGCCTCCTGGTCTCCGCCGATGCACCGAGTCTTTCCGAAGCAAACACGAAGGGGGAGGGGCCGAGCCGAGCCTCTTCCCCGCCCGAAGAGAGGAAGACGACGGCGCATGCGCGAGGCCTCGCCCTGCTTCCATTGACAGCAGTGCTTTTTCTTTTTTCTTTTTTTTCTTTTTTTTTTTTAATGGCATCAATTACGATTAGAGCGCATGGATCTGATGGACAAACGCAAGAGTCTGCGGCATTTTGTGTTGCAAACATTAAAAAACAAATACCTGATAGCAGGCCCGGCCCTAACCAATCTGGCGCCCTAGGCAAGATTTTAGGTGGCGCCCCCCCCACATCGGCAGTGAAGTGTATATACTCACAAGAAACCGAATAGCTTTGTCTTTGACCTTTTTTTTACTTAAAGAAAGCAAATTAACAATCAGAATAGTTAACAAGATAAAAAAAATATGAATAAATAAATGAATGCAAAAAATAAAAAATGAATATATGAAATACAATATTTTTTACATACATATTGCTTAATTAACATTAATGATGTGCACTTTAACAACTAGGCTTACAACTATACCTAATATATAAAGGGGTGGAAAAGTGACTATTACCTGCAGGGCAAACATTAGCTAACCAGAAGGCAATAACAATGTAAACAAAAAACACCTGCTTAAAAGATCTAATACAAATGTCCCTGAGGAATGTAAGGTAATTACCTAACGTTACATTATTATTTTCCATAACAATTTACCCCCTTCCACAATATTAACCCGACGTTAAAACAGAACTAGCTATTTATTGATTAGCAATTGCCGAATCATGTAACATTAGCTTAATGCTAAAAAGCCAGGTTACTATCACATTCTGTAACAGACAAATCATTTCATGTAGGCTAACGTTACCTACCTGCTACCTCTGTCTTTTTCTCGTTTCTCCTCCTCTTCTTTTCTCTTTTTTCTTCCCTGGGCACCTGACAGTTTTGGCCGTTTTGACATCTTGTGTTGATTTTTTGATGTGGTGACGTCCAAAAAGAGTCATGATACGGGAAGGGAGGGGGGGGGGGGTAATGTTGCAACAAATAATATTTCTATTATATAGGCTTTACTTTGCATTTTAATTAACGTGGGATTATTTTTTGTATTTAGAAATAATAGTACCAACTTTTTTTTTTTTTCTCCAACATTTGTGGCACTGGCGTGGCGCCCCCTGATGGACGGCGCCCTTAGCATTTGCCTATACGGCCTATGCCACGGGCCGGCCCTGCCTGATAGGATTGGAACAGCTAAAAATTCATAGTTTAAGGGCAACAAAAGTAGAGATGTCTTATCGGCCGATAAATGCTATAAAATGTAATATCGGAAATTATCGGTATCGTTTTTTTTATTATGAGTATCGTTTTTTGTTTGTTTTTTTATGTTTGTTTTTTTATTAAATCAACATAAAAAACACAAGATACACTTACAATTAGTGCACCAACCCAAAAAACCTCCCTCCCCCATTTACACTCATTCACACAAAAGGGTTGTTTCTTTCTGTTATTAATATTCTGGTTCCTACATTATATATCAATATATATCAATACAGTCTGCAAGGGATACAGTCCGTAAGCACACATGATTGTGCGTGCTGCTGGTCCACTAATAGTACTAACCTTTAATTTTACTCATTTTCATTAATTACTAGTTTCTATGTAACTGTTTTTACATTGTTTTACTTTTTATCTTATTTTATTTTATTAATTTAAAAAAAAAAGGACTTTATCTTCACCATACCTGGTTGCATACTTGCCAACCCTCCCGGATTTTCCGGGAGACTCCCGAAATTCAGCGCCTCTCCCGAAAATCTCCCGAAATTCATGCGGACCTGAGTGAGCCTGTTTTCACGTCCGCTTTCCCACAATATAAACAGCGTGCCTGCCCAATCACGTTATAACTGTAGAATGATGGAAGGCGAGTTCTTGGTTTCTTATGTGGGTTTATTGTTAGGCAGTTTCATTAACGTCCTCCCAGCGCGGTAACAACACACAACAACAGCAGTCACGTTTTTCGTCTACCGTAAAGCAGTTCGTTTGCCGTAAACAGCAATGTTGTGACACTCTTAAACAGGACAATACTGCCATCTACTGTACATGCATATGTGACAATAACATCTAAGGCTTTTAGAGAGTGCAGTGCACAACTGCGCACACAACAAGGAGACGAAGCAGAATGCATCATCAGAGAGGGTGTTCAGCATGGTTAGAAAAATAGTGACAGAGAATAGAACAAGGATGGACAATTCAACCCTTAACTCAACAATGAGTAGATGAGTGTTATGTGTGTGTATACGTGTAAATAAATGAACACTGAAATTCAAGTATTTCTCTTATTTTTATATATATATAAAATAAAAATACATATATATAGCTAGAATTCACTGAAAGTCAAGTATTTCTTATATATACATATATATATATATATATACACATACATATATATATATATATATATATATATATATATATATATATATATATATATATATATATATATATATATATATATATATATATGAAAATACTTGACTTGGTGAATTCTAGCTGTAAATATACTCCTCCCCTCTTAACTACGCCCCAAACACGCCCCCGCCCCACCTCCGACCACGCCCCCACCTCCCGAAATCGGAGGTCTCAAGGTTGGCAAGTATGCCTGGTTGTCCAAATTAGGCATAAAACCGTGTTAATTCCACAACTGTATATATAGCGGTATCGGTTGGTATCGGTATCTGTAATTAAGAGTTGGACAATATCGGAATATCGGACATCCCTAAACAAAAGCTATCTCCATACTGTACATTCCCTCTATAAAAATCAAATTATATTTTCTCTATGTGTATTGAGCACTACCCCTATTTTTCACATTAAATATGCAAACTCCAGACTGCCACAGGACAAAAAAAAAGGATTTACAATGTAATTAGTTAACCTTATTAGATTAAATGGGGGAATCAATCACTGCTAAGACAAGCATATGTACGGTTATTATGTTTTTTTTTTTTTACCATGGGTAGAAGGGAGCATTTTAACACAATCTAATGACAACACAATAATACAAGATATATATTGCCAAAATTATTTGGCCACCTGCCTTGACTCACATATGAACTTAAACTTTCATTCCTAACCCATAGGGTTCAATATGATGTGGGTCCACCTTTTGCAGCTATTACAGCTTCAACTTTTCTGGGAAGGCTGTCCACAAGGTTGCGGAGTGTGTTTATAGGAATTTTCCACCATTCTTCCAAAAGCGCATTGGTGAGGTCACACACTGATGTTTGTGGAGAAGGCCTGGCTCTCAGTCTCCGTTCTAATTCATCCCAAAGGTGTTCTATCGGGTTTAGGTCAGGACTCTGTGCAGGCCAGTCAAGTTCATCCACACCAGACTCATATACATATATATATATATATATATTAGGGATGTCCCAATCCGATATTTGGATCGGATCGGCTGCCGATATTTGCCAAAACTTGCGTATCGGCAAGGCATGGGAAAATGCCGATCCAGATCCAGTTTTAAAAAAAACTCCGGTCCGTGTTTTCCAACGCACCGATTTAAATAATACATTCCACTTTTCTGCTGCTCCGTAATTTCCGTTCCGCATTTTCCAGCACACCTTCAACACATCCACAGGTCTGTGAATTCTCACGCCGTTGCTTTTAGCTGCTGGCATTACACGACAGGCTTTTCTCACTCTTTCCTGTGTCTCCCTCTCACAGACAGCAAGTGCACCTTCTTACACACGTCACATACGTATACGTCCTCCCCGAGCATAGAAGTAGCAGCATGGCTAACGTTAGCTGTGATGCTAGCGCAGCCGTGCGAGCAATGCTCCCTCTAAGGTGCTCGCCTGTGCAATTGCAAACTGCTCAAGCGTCCTCTGCGTATAGCAAATCTATGCCACGCACAAAATCAAATGAAAAAATAAGAGCATAACAATTTTCGACACACGGACACGACAGAGAAAACAGTTTTCGTCATCATTGCTCAAATATTGTAACGTCTGTCGAGACGCTTATCTCCATTCGGTGCCACACGTCCACACCATCAAAATGCTGAGGCAAAAATTTCCACATCAACACCGTATGAAAAAAATAGTGATTTTTTTTTGTTGTGATTTCCTTCTCTGCATGAAAGTTTAAAAGTAGCATATATTAATGCAGTATGAAGAAGAATGTTTTAATGTAGACATGCAAGCCTTGAAAGAAAATTTTGAAAATCAAGACTACATTTCCTGCAAATGGGTGCATTTCTACCCTATATTTTAACTTTAGATTTATTCTCATATCAAACTCTTTTGGCTGTCTTTTTGACACTTACATCCGGCGCCCCCCTCCACACCCTGGATTATAAATAATGTAAATAATTCAATGTGATTATCTTGTGTGATGACTGTATTATGATGATAGTATATATCTGATAGTATATATCTGTATCATGAATCAATTTAAGTGGACCCCGATTTAAACAAGTTGAAAAACTTATTGGGGTGTTACCATTTAGTGGTCAATTGTACGGAATATGTACTTCACTGTGCAACCTACTAATAAAAGTCTCAATCAATCAATCAAAACACATAGAATCATCATACTGCTGTGATTATATGCATCAAGTGTTCATTCAAGGCTAAGGCAAAATATCGAGATATATATCGTGTATCGCAATATGGCCTTAAAATATCGCAATATTAAAAAAAGGCCATATCGCCCAGCCCTAGTTCAATGATGCCATTTCTGTTTGTCATGTATAATTTTGTCTATTTTGTGTTTATCCTTGAATAAACAGGTCAGTTTCTTGTTACCAACCATTGTGTATTATTCAAACTCCCCTAATTCAGCTGGCTAGTTGTTATCAAGAGTACTAAAACCCTTTTCAACAAGATTCTGACAACTAAGTAGGCTAAATAACTTTAAACTTTAATACATGCTCGGATAGGCCAGTATCGGTCAGTATCGGTATCGGTCAGTATCGGATCGGAAATGCAAAAACAATATCGGTATCGGATCGGAAGTGCAAAAACCTGGATCGGGACATCCCTAATATATATATATATATATATATATATATATATATATATATGAGATGAAATAGTCTTGTGATTTTTTTCCCCCACACATACATATATATATATATATATATATATATATATATATATATATATATATATATATATATATACACATATATACAGTAGAGATGCGCGGTTTGCGGGCACAACCGCGGAGTCCGCGGATTATCCGCGGATCAGGCGGATGAAATTAAAAAAAATTAGATTTTATCCGCGGGTCGGGTCGGGTCGGGCGGTTGAAATAAAAAAAAATTAGATTTTAAATAGATTCAGGCGGGTGGCAGTTAAACCAATTCGGAAATATATATACATAGTTAAATGTTGTTACCCACATACGAAAAACGAGCAGGCACCTGCAGCATATGCCACAACAGAAGAAAAAAAAAAAAAAGAGATGGACACTTTTACGGAGCGGAGAAGGGACGCCTCGCCGGGGTCCGGGACCGAGGCCCCCTCCCCCGAGAGGGCCCCACCGGGAGCCGTAGCTGAGGCGATCCGCGAGAATGGCCCGACGCACGTCCAGGGTCACCACCGCGCCCACCGCACCGACACCCCGCCTCGTCCGCCTTCGCCGCGGCCGGCGTCACGCGCAGCAGGTAAGCAGCTTACCTGCCCGCCACCCCCGTGGCCGGGGGCTCGTAACAGGGGTCACTCTGCACGCGCCGCCCGCGCAGCTTACCTGCCCGCCACCCCTTTTGCCGGGGGCGCGTAACAGGGGTCACTCCGCGCGCAGTGCGCTCACGAAAGGGGTGGGGCTCACACTGGTTGATATAGACAGCAGGACGGTGGCCATGGAAGTCGGAACCCGCTAAGGAGTGTGTAACAACCCACCTGCCGAATCAACTAGCCCTGAAAATGGATGGCGCTGGAGCGTCGGGCCCATACCCGGCCGTCGCCGGCAGCGAGACGCGCTTGGAGGTGCGCTCAGCGCGGCTCCCATATGATTGCGCACTGGTGTGTGTCTGGGTCGTGACAGCGTGGCACGCGAATGTCTGTGCTGCATTGGATCAGTCTCCTTTCTTTAACAGGCAAAAGCTTTATAACCTCACTAATGCCTTGCATCGTCTATATTAGATATATAACAACGGGCGGGTGCGGTTCTGATCAAATGTTACATCGGGTGGATGGCGGATGGTTGACGACTTTCTGATGCGGTTGCGGATGAAATAATTGCCTATCTGCGCATCTCTAATACACAGACATTTATACACCAATTATTCATGTTAACATTGATTCTTACGGGGGACTCTGCTTTACTATACAATCTTTTCGGTTTATAAACCATGTTCAAGAACAAATTAAGTTCGTATATCGAGGTTCCGCTGTGTGATCAATAATATTCGCCATTGTGTTGCCATATAATCGCCCGTTTGTGTGCATTTTTGATGCAGGATGGAAGGAAATGTGCTGGCTTTGGCGGAAAAAAGCTAGTCATCAATCAGTCAAAGCATTAGAGCAGTGGTTCTTAACCTGGCCTCGGGGTTCGGTGAGTCGGCCTCAGGGGTTCGGCGGAGGTCAAGACAAACCCGACTCATCGTGTAAATAAAAACTTCTCCCTATCGGCGTATTATGGATACCCCCGAACAATGTTCCCTCTAATTTTCCATCGGATTTGCAGGTGTGTAATTTGTTTTGAGTTTATGCACTGTGTTGATTTTGTTCTTTAAACAAGGTCATGCACGGTTCATTTTGTGCACCAGTAAAAAAAAAACATATAACTTTGTCTTGAATTGGAAAAAAAACATTTTATTTTCCACTAAAGAAGGGTTCGGTGAATGCGCATATGAAACTGGTGGGGTTCGGTACCTCCAACAAGGTTAAGAACCACTGCATTAGAGGCTGTTTGGATGCAGAGCAGGGTAAGCCAACACTGCCCCCAAGTGGCCAACTGCCACAATTGATGTAGAAATTCCAACACAGGCCTGACGCATTAATTATATTTAGGGCTGCAGCTAACGATTATTTTTCTATCGATTAATCTATAGATTATTTTTTTCGGTTAATCTATAGATTATTTTTTCGATTAATCTATAGATTATTTTTCCTTTTACCGATTTTTTTTTTTATTTAAAATGAAGAGGGAAAAATAAATGTAGGCCAGTTTTTTCAAAAGGCATGGCTTTTATTTACAAAAAAAAAAGTATGGCCACTCAGTCAACATTGACAACAACATGACAAAATATTCTGTAACAATGTAAACATTTAAAACTTTTAACATTTAACAAAATTAAAAGTAGCTTATTTGCTTTTTAATGTGCAAATATAAAAGTAAACATCCAGTGCAAATCTTAATATTCTGGAATAGTATAAGCATTTCAAAAGTAAAAGTATTGCTTATTTTGCTTTAAAATGTGCAAAAATAAAGATAAACATCCAATACAAAAAAGTGCAAAACGGAAATATTCTGTAACAAGTGTAAACATTTCAACAAAAGTAAAAGTATTGCTTATTTGCTAAAATGTGCAAAAATAAAGCTAAACATCCAATACAAAAAAGTGTACAGTGTAAACATTTCAACAAAAGTAAAAGTATTGCTTATTTTGCTTAATAACACAACAATGATAGTATGATTAAAGTGAAAGTTAATTGTTGGTTTGTACATAGTATATGTAACTGTTAATGTTGTAAAAGGTATTTGCACAACTAATTAACGTTAGCGTTTGTGACACGTCTTGTGCCGTGGGGTTCTTTCAGGACCGACAGACTGAACGCCAGACGGCTTTGCCAGGTTTACAATCTTTTAATTTTACACAAAGTCTTTTCTCTTCCAACTGCGCGGATCGCGCACCTGGGCACGATTGCGGCGTCGCTCCCGGCGCGCCCCGCCTCGCCGCTCGCTCGCCGCCGCCGCCTCTCCACAGCGTTAAAGAGGAGCGCGTCTTTGTAAACACTGAACAGGCACGCCAAACGCGCCTCTCAGAGCGAAACGGTGCTTTAGTTTATGAATTTACAACGCAGATACAAATGACACATTCATGTTTTTGTGTAATAATGACAACGTATACGCACGCGGACGATTGACTTGTTGATGGTGATGGCAAGAACGCTGTCGGGGTTTTATTTTCAAATGTTCGTTCATAGCCGTTGTGCTGCTATGATAGGCCATTTCCGCTCGACACAGTGTGCATACAACAACATTATTAGGCCGTTTATTGAAATACTCCCACACTTTTAACGACTTTTGGCGTGCTTTTTTCCCCTCGCTCGCATCGTCTGCTTTGCGCTCCGCCATGACAGTAAAGTAGAGTGACGTAAATATGCGACGCGCCGACGCACAAAAACGGCGTCGACGTATTTACGTAACCGATGACGTCGACTATGTCGACGCGTCGTTTCAGCCTTAATTATATTCAACTTTCTTGAGGTAGAATTATAAAAAAAAATATTAGGACACTTATCTGTTGTGGGGCCCTGACTAAGAACAATTATCTTAATAACTTTGTGGGATTTGCATGATAAAGGTCTTGTACTGGCTCCTCTTTCCAAGGTGCAGGTGTACCTAATGAAGTGTCCACTGGTACGTGAGTCAGTGAACACTATCTTGTGTGACTAAGGCTTCCAATCAATATGCAACATGAAACTCAAACATTACACCCTCGCTAAAAGGTTTTAAAAGCATCCGGAGTGCTTAAAAAGAGTGTCCAAAATGCGGCGCCGGGGGGCATTTGTCGTCTGTGGGTGTTTTATTTACAAAACCCAAAACCAGTGAAGTTGTTCAACAGTCCGGGGGTCTCCGTTGTGGTATTTTAGGCTTCATAATGCGCCACACATTTTCATTGGGACTACAGGCAGGCCAGTCTAGTACCCGCACTCTTTCACTATGAAGCCACGCTGTTGTAACACGTGGCTTGGCATTGTCTTTCTGAAATAAGCAGGGGCGTCCATGAAAAAGACGTTGCTTGGATGGCAACATATGTTGCCCCAAAACCTGTATGTACCTTTCAGCATTAATGGCGCCTTCACAGATGTGTAAGTTACCCATGTCTTGGGCACTAATACACCCCCATACCATCAAACATGCTGGCTTTTCAACTTTGCGCCTATAACAATCCGGATGGTTCTTTTCCTCTTTGGTCCGGAGGACACGACGTCCACAGTTTCCAAATGTGGACTCGTCAGACCACAGAACACCTTTTCCACTTTGCATCAGTCCATCTTAGATGAGCTCAGGCCCAGCGAAGCCGGCGGCGTTTCTGGGTGTTGTTGATAAATGGCTTTGGCGTTGCATAGTAGAGTTTTAACTTGCACTTACAGATGTAGCGACCAACTGTAGTTACTGACAGTGGTTTTCTGAAGTGTTCCTGAGACCATGTGGTGATATCCTTTACACACTGATGTCAGTTTTTGATGCAGAACAGCCTGAGGGATCGAAGGTCACAGGCTTAGCTGCTTACGTGCAGTGATTTCTCCAGATTCTCTGAACCTTTTGATGATATTATGGACCGTAGACGGTGAAATCCCTAAATTCTTTGCAATAGTTTGTTGAGAAATGTTGTTCTGGACTACAGGCAGGCCAGTCTAGTACCCGCACTCTTTTACTATGAAGCCACGCTGTTGTAACGCGTGGCTTGGCATTGTCTTTCTGAAATAAGCAGGGGCGTCCATGAAAAAGACGTTGCTTGGATGGCAACATATGTTGCCCCAAAACCTGTATGTACCTTTCAGCATTAATGGCGCCTTCACAGATGTGTAAGTTACCCATGTCTTGGGCACTAATACACCCCCATACCATCACAGATGCTGGCTTTTCCACTTTGCGCCTAGAACAATCCGGATGGTTCTTTTCCTCTTTGGTCCGGAGGACACGACGTCCACAGTTTCCAAATGTGGACTCGTCAGACCACAGAACACTTTTCCACTTTGCATCAGTCCATCTTAGATGAGCTCAGGCCCAGCGAAGCCGGCGGCGTTTCTGGGTGTTGTTGATAAATGGCTTTGGCGTTGCATAGTAGAGTTTTAACTTGCACTTACAGATGTAGCGACCAACTGTAGTTACTGACAGTGGTTTTCTGAAGTGTTCCTGAGACCATGTGGTGATATCCTTTACACACTGATGTCAGTTTTTGATGCAGTACAGCCTGAGGGATCGAAGGTCACAGGCTTAGCTGCTTACGTGCAGTGATTTCTCCAGATTCTCTGAACCTTTTGATGATATTATGGACCGTAGATGGTGAAATCCCTAAATTCTTTGCAATAGTTCGTTGAGAAATGTTGTTCTGGACTACAGGCAGGCCAGTCTAGTACCCGCACTCTTTTACTATGAAGCCACGCTGTTGTAACGCGTGGCTTGGCATTGTCTTGCTGAAATAAGCAGGGGCGTCCATGAAAGAAACAATGCTTGGATGGCAACATATGTTGCCCCAAAACCTGTATGTACCTTTCAGTATTAATGGCGCCTTCACAGATGTGTAAGTTACCCATGTCTTGGGCACTAATACACCCCCATACCATCACACATGCTGGCTTTTCAACTTTGCGCCTATAACAATCCGGATGGTTCTTTTCCTCTTTGGTCCGCAGGACACGACGTCCACAGTTTCCAAAAACAATTTGAAATGTGGACTCGTCAGACCACAGAACACTTTTCCACTTTGCATCAGTCCATCTTAGATGAGCTCAGGCCCAGCGAAGCCGACTGCGTTTCTGGGTGTTGTTGATAAATGGCTTTGGCGTTGCATAGTAGAGTTTTAACTTGCACTTACAGATGTAGCGACCAACTGTAGTTACTGACAGTGGTTTTCTGAAGTGTTCCTGAGACCATGTGGTGATATCCTTTACACACTGATGTCAGTTTTTGATGCAGTACAGCCTGAGGGATCGAAGGTCACGGGCTTAGCTGCTTACGTGCAGTGATTTCTCCAGATTCTCTGAACCTTTTGATGATATTATGGACCGTAGACGGTGAAATCCCTAAATTCTTTGCAATAGTTCGTTGAGAAATGTTGTTCTGGACTACAGGCAGGCCAGTCTAGTACCCGCACTCTTTTACTATGAAGCCACGCTGTTGTAACACGTGGCTTGGCATTGTCTTTCTGAAATAAGCAGGGGCGTCCTAGAAAAAGACGTTGCTTGGATGGCAACATATGTTGCCCCAAAACCTGTATGTACCTTTCAGCATTAATGGCGCCTTCACAGATGTGTAAGTTACCCATGTCTTGGGCACTAATACACCCCCATACCATCACACATGCTGGCTTTTCAACTTTGCGCCTATAACAATCCGGATGGTTCTTTTCCTCTTTGGTCCGGAGGACACGACGTCCACAGTTTCCAAATGTGGACTCGTCAGACCACAGAACACTTTTCCACTTTGCATCAGTCCATCTTAGATGAGCTCAGGCCCAGCGAAGCCGACTGCGTTTCTGGGTGTTGTTGATAAATGGCTTTTGCTTTGCATAGCAGAGTTTTAACTTGCACTTACAGATGTAGCGACCAACTGTAGTTACTGACAGTGGTTTTCTGAAGTGTTCCTGAGACCATGTGGTGATATCCTTTACACACTGATGTCGCTTTTTGATGCAGTACCGCCTAATATCATCGCTTACGTGCAGTGATTTCTCCAGATTCTCTGAACCTTTTGATGATATTACAGACCGTAGATGGTGAAATCCCTAAATTCCTTGCAATAGCTCGTTGAGAAAGGTTGTTCTTAAACTGTTGGACAATTTGCTCAGGCATTTGTTGACAAAGTGGTGACCCTCGCCCCATCCTTGTTTGTGAATGACTGAGCATTTCATGGAATCTACTTTTATACCCAATCATGGCACCCACCTGTTCCCAATTTGCCCGTTCACCTGTGGGATGTTCCAAATAAGTGTTTGATGAGCATTCCTCAACTTTCTCAGTCTTTTTTACCACTTGTGCCAGCTTTTTTGAAAAATGATTGCAGGCATCAAACTCCAAATGAGCTAATATTTGCAACAATAAACAAAGTTTTCCAGTTCGAACGTTAAGTATCTTGTCTTTGCAGTCTATTTAATTGAATATAAGCTGAAAATGATTTGCAAATCATTGCATTCTGTTTTTATTTAACACTCACACAACGTGACAACTTCACTGGTTTTGGGTTTTGTACATACATATATATATATATATGCACATATACATATACATACAAATATATGTATATGTTTAGGTATATGTCTTAATAAGGTTATCCAAAAAATAGTGCTCGATACCGTAGTAGAGCGCAATATATGTATGTGTGGGGAAAAAAAATCACAAGACTATTTCATCTCTACAGGCCTGTTTCATGAGGGGTTCCCTCAATCATCAGGAGATTTTAATGGGAGCATTCACATACCATGGTTTATATAGGGCACAGAGTGGGTGGGTACAGGCTGGCGTAGGGGCGTGGTGATTGGCTCATGTGTTACCTAGGAGGTTTTTCCGTCTGTGGCGGCATGCTGATACAATTTCGCTGCGCTTGTTGAGGGATGACAGGTCTGGACGGTAAATAATAAACAGTTTCTCTTTCAAGCATAGGTTGCATCTTTTATTACCACTATTGTAAGGTGTGCTGGATGCAAGAATTTGCCATGTTATTGAATATTCAACATTCTTGTCTATTCAACATTATTGTCTTTGGGACCTCAAAGACAATAATGTTGAATATTCAATAACATGGCAAATTCTTGCAGTCAGCACACCTTACAATAGTGGTAATAAAAGATGCAACCTATGCTTGAAAGAGAAACTGTTTATTATATACCGTCCAGACCTGTCATCCCTCAACAAGCGCAGCGAAATTGTATCAGCATGCCGCCACAGACGGAAACACCTCCTAGGTAACACATGAGCCAATCACCACGCCCCTACGCCAGCCTGTACCTACCCACTCTGTGCCCTATGTAAACCATGGTATGTGAATGCTTCCATTAAAATCTCCTGATGATTGAGGGAACCCCTCATGAAACAGGCCTGTAGAGATGAAGTAGTCATGTGATTTTTTTTCCCACACATACATATATATATATATATATATATATATATATATATATATATATATATATATATATATATATATATATATATATATATATATATATATATATATATATATATATATATACTTTTTTTGGATTAATTTTCAAAAATTATGAATCGATTTAGAATCGATGTGAATCAAATTTTTTTGTGCACCCCTATAATTAACTATAAAATTACAATCATGAAGTTACAGCGTTTAGTTGTAACGTTATGGTAATTAACCGTAAAACCATAGCTCTGCAGTTATAGAAAATTGCTGTAAAAAAATATATTTCACAGTAAATGATAGTGACAGTGATGCAATCATTAGGCGGTAATTTGCTGCGAATTTACAAAAAAAAAAAAAAAACGTACAGCATGAGTCAGTGAACACTTGCTTGTGTGACTCAGTTTTCCGATCATTAGGCAACACCAAACCCCAGCAATACAATTACTTCATAATGACATCAAGCGTATACAAAGTGCGGCGCGGGTAACGTTTATTCCCGTCCATTTTCTACCGCCTGAGGTCGGCAGGTTGTGAGTTCAAACCCCGGCCGAGTCATACCGAAGACCAGAGATGTCCGATAATGGCTTTTTTTGCCGATATTGTCCAACTCTTAATTACCAATTCCGATATCAACCGATACCGATATATACAGTCGTGGAATTAACACATTATTATGCCTAATTTTGTTGTGATGCCCCGCTGGATGCATTAAACAATGTAACAAGGTTTTTTTCAAAATAAATCAACTCAAGTTATGGGAAAAAAATGCCAACATGGCACTGCCATATTTTTATTATTGAAGTCACAAAGTGCATTCTTTTTTTTTAACATGCCTCAAAACTGCAGCTTGGAATTTGGGACATGCTCTCCCTGAGAGAGGATGAGGAGATTGAGGTGGGCGGAGTTGGGGGGGGCAGCGGGGTTTTGGGGTATGGGGTAGCGGGATGGTGTACATTGTAGTGTCCCGGAAGTTAGTGCTGCTTCTGGGTATTTGTTCTGTTGTGTTTATGTTGTGTTACGGTGCGGATGTCATTCTTGTTTGATGTGGGTTCACAGTGTGGCGCATATTTGTAACAGTGTTAAACTTGTTTATACGGCCACCCTCAGTGTGACCTGTATGGCTGTTGACTAAGTATGCGTTTGCATTCACTTGTGTGTGTGAAAAGCCGTAGATATTATGTGATTGGGCCGGCACGCAAAGGCAGTGCCTTTAAGGTTTATTGGCGCTCCGTACTTCTCCCTACGTCCGTGTACACAGCGGCGTTTTAGTCATAAATTGTACTTTTTGAAACCGATAATTTCCGATATTACATTTTAAAGCATTTTTTGGTTGATAAATATCGGCAGTCCGATATTATCGGACATCTCTAATTAGCATATATTTTGCATATTCATTCAAACAGACACGCTAAATGGATTGCGCTATTTTTGTTTTTGACTTAAGAGATTTAGTAAATTAGCTTTGCGTGTGCTATCAAGTTTGCACATGTTTTCAGGGAGGCAAACCTTTAGGAGATCAGGCCCATAATCTCTGCAAACGTTGCCTGACGTTTAAATATTGAAGTGATTGGGACTCGGGCTTGACTATATTTCTGTCTGCAACTTCGGGCGGCGGGCTTTTGGGGTAGGGGGTAGCGGGGTGGTGTACATTGTAGTGTCCCGGAAGTTAGTGCTGCTTCTGGGTATTTGTTCTGTTGTGTTTATGTTGTGTTACGGTGCGGATGTCATTCTTGTTTGGTGTGGGTTCACAGTGTGGCGCATATTTGTAACAGTGTTAACCTTGTTTATACGGCCACCCTCAGTGTGACCTGTATGGCTGTTGACCAAGTATGCCTTGCATTCACTTGTGTGTGTGTGAAAAGCCGTAGATATTATGTGACTGGGCCGGCACGCAAAGGCAGTGCCTTTAAGGTTTATTGGCGCTCTGTACTTCTCCCTACGTCCGTGTACACAGCGGCGTTTTAAAAAGTCATAACTTTTACTTTTTGAAACCGATAATTTCCGATATTACATTTTAAAGCATTTATCGGCCGATAATATCGGCGGTCCGATATTATCAGACATCTCTACCGAAGACTATAAATAAATGGGACCTATATGCATACTTGCCTACCCTCCCGGATTTTCCGGGAGACTCCCGAAATTCAGCGCCTCTCCCGAAAACCTCCCCGGGACAAATTTTCTCCCGAAAATCTCCCGAAATTCAGGCGAACTCAGGTCAGCATACCTGCCCAATCACGTTATAACTGTAGAATGATGGAGGGCGAGTTCTTGGTTTCTTATGTGGGTTTATTGTTAGGCAGTTTCATTAACGTCCTCCCAGCGCGGCAACAACACACAACAACCAGCAGTCACGTTTTTCGTCTACCGTAAAGCAGTTCGTCTGCCGTAAACAGCAATGTTTGTGACACTCTTAAACAGGACAATACTGCCATCTAGTGCATTTGATGAAAGCACTTTTGTGCGTGCCACACAGCACAGAGAGGGTGTTCAGCATGGTTCGAAAAATAGTGACAGAGAATAGAACAAGGATGGACAATTCAACCCTTAACTCAACAATGAGTACCGTATTTTCCGCACTATTAGCCGCACCTAAAAACCACAAATTTACTCAAAAGCTGACAGTGCGGCTTATAACCCGGTGCGCTTTATATATGGATTAATATTAAGATTCATTTTCATAAAGTTTAGGTCTCGCAACTACGGTAAACAGCCGCCATCTTTTTTCCCCGTAGAAGAGGAAGCGCTTCTTCTTCTACGCAAGCAACCGCCAAGGTAAGCACCCGCCCCCATAGAAGAGGAAGCGCTTCTTCTTCTACAGTAAGCAACCACCCGCCCCCGTAGAAGAAGAAGAAGCGCGCGGATATTACGTTTCATTTCCTTTGTGTGTTTACATCTGTAAAGACCACAAAATGGCTCCTACTAAGCGACAGGTTTCCGGTTCATGAAAAGACGCAATCTCTCCATCCGCACACGGACTACTATTTCACAGCAACTGCCTAAAGACTTTCAAGAAAAGCTGGCTACTTTCCGTGCATATTGTAAAAACAAGATAGCTGAAAAAAAGATCCGGCCAGAGAACATTATCAACATGGACGAGGTTCCACTGACTTTTGATATTCCTGTGAACCGCACTGTGGATACAACGGGAGCACGTACGGTGAATATTCGCACCACAGGGAATGAGAAGTCATCCTTCACTGTGGTTCTAGCTTGCCATGCTAATGGCCAGAAACTTCCACCCATGGTGATATTCAAAAGGAAGACCTTGCCAAAAGAGACCTTTCCAGCCGGCGTCATCATAAAAGCTAACTCGAAGGGATGGATGGATGAAGAAAAGATGAGCGAGTGGTTAAGGGAAGTTTACGCGAAGAGGCCGGGTGGCTTTTTTCACGCAGCTCCGTCCATGTTGATATACGACTCCATGCGCGCCCACATCACGCTGGTTTTTAATATATTATTAAAGTTTGATTGACCTATCTGACTGTTTTTTTGACATTCCCTTTAGCGCAGTTAGATGCGGCTTATAACACGGGGAGTCTTACAGGTGGACAAAGTTTTGAAATATGCCGTTCATTGAAGCGCGGCTTATAACCCAGGGCGCCTTATGGTGCGGAAAATACGTAGATGAGTGTTATGTGTGTGTGTATATGTGTAAATAAATAAACACTGAAATTCAAGTATTTATTTTATATATATATATATATATATATATATATATATAAAATAAAATAAATATATATATATACGTATATATATATATATATATATATATATATATAATAAAATACATATATATATATATATATATATATATAGAGAGAGAGCTAGAATTCACTGAACGTCAAGTATTTCTTATATATATATATATATATATATATATATATATGAAATACTTGACTTGGTGAATTCTAGCTGTAAATATACTCCTCCCCTTTTAGCCACGCCCCCGTCCCACCCCGACCACCCCCACCCCCTCCCCCCACCTCCCGAAATCGGAGGTCTCAAGGTTGGCAAGTATGCCTACATGGGTTAAACCCTATGGGACCTCCCTGCTTGGCACTCAGCATCAAGGGTTGGAATTGGGGGTTAAATCACCTAAAAATGATTCCCGGGCGCGGCCACCGCTGCTGCTCACTGCTCCCCTCACCTCCCAGGGGGGGGTGATCAAGGGTGATGGGTCAATAATTTCGCCACACCTAGTGTGTGTGTGTGGCAATCATTGGTACTTGAACAAGTCACCACCTCAGATAGACAACATTCACACTCTATACTAAAACTATACTAATAATACTCTTTGTCCACTATGTTTTTTTTTTGTTGTTTGAACAATTGAAAATATCAAATCCATGAGAATTTCCTGACAATGACACGCCTTATGTTGCTAAAAAAAATGCACGATGAAGCAAGCAACCACTCCCTCCCAGCTCTGCATGCATCCATCTGCTGTTGCAACGCAATGCCTTCTGGGAAATGTAGTCCGGCTAACTTGTCTATTGTGCAGGTGTTTATAAAAGGTTTTTTTTATAATTTTTTTTTATTTTTTATTACCTTATAGTCGCCCAGGTTCTGCAGGGCCTCCTTGCCGGTGCTCTCCCGGATCTCCACCTTCTTGGGCTGGGAGACGTCGCTCTGCCGGTCGATGACTCGACTGTCCCGCTTGCCTCTGCACGCCGAGAGCGCGTCCAAGTCCAAAGTCTTGCCGTCCAGCAAGGAGCCTTCCACCGGGCAGAACATCCCGCAGAACTGCTGGCGGGGCCTGGAGGGGCTGTCGGAGCCCATGTTGTTCAGAAAGCCGCCGGTGGTCGACATGCTGCTTGCTGCTGCACACACACAAAAAAGCGTCTCCTGCACGGCCACCGCCTTGAGAAGGTCCACTTGCAGGTGGGGGCGGCGTGACTAGGAGCACCGTGCACGCGTGGAATAACCCCACCCTTGAGGAAAATGTCAGGAAAAAATATCTTTATCACTGTAGCGCACTTTTATTTCTAAGAGCGTGGCGAGGATGATGTGTCAAGTCTTCCTCAGTGAGGCACACACACCGGGTGTCTACCCTGTCAAAATAAAAGCCCTATATAAAATAACCGGTGTCGACTAAGATGGGCATCCGTGTTTCGTGGCGGAAATTGTCAAATCATTTTAAACAAAGTGAGTGACGCGAATCAATGGAGTGCGATAGGGTGGCGTACCACGTGGTTCCGGTGGACGTGGGCGCGGAAGATTGACCGGAAGTCACACCCGAATCTTGAAGAAGGGCGCTGTCCTTTCAGCACCACAAGTCCCTGGCACGTTCTGAAAATACTACTGTAATATTGATAATAATAATGATAATGATAACAATACTGAAACAGATATATATATATATATACTATATATATATATATATATATATATATATATATGTATATCATACTTGCCAACCTTGAGACCTCCGATTTCGGGAGGTGGGGGGTGGGGGCGTGGTCGGGGGTGGGGCGGGGCGTGGTTAAGAGGGGAGGAGTATATTGACAGCTAGAATTCACCAAGTCAAGTATTTCATATATGTATATATATATATATATATATATATATATATATATATATATATATATGTATGTGTGGGGGAAAAAAATCACAGGACTATTTCATCTCTACAGGCCTGTTTCATGAGGGGGGGTACCCTCAATCGTCAGGAGATTTTAATGGGAGCATTCGCATACCATGGTTTATATAGGGCACAGAGTGGGTGGGTACAGGCTGGCCTAGGGGCGTGGTGATTGGCTCATGTGTTACCTAGGAGGTGTTTCCGTCTATGGCGGCATGTTGTTACAATTTCGCTGCGCTTGTTGAGGGATGACAGGTCTGGACGGTAAATAATAAACAGTTTCTCTTTCAAGCATAGGTTGCATCTTTTATTACCACTATTGTAAGGTGTGTTGGATGCAAGAATTTGCCATGTTATTGAATATTCAACATTATTGTCTTTGAGGTCCCAAATGTGTTTGCTGAGTTCTGTGGTATTTCGCAGGTTTTTGTTCCTGAAAGAAGCCTTGTGGTTGTTCCATCTGGTTTTGAATTCACCCTCGGTTAATCCTACATATGTGTCGGATGTGTTAATGTCCTTGCGTGTTACCTTAGATTGGTAGACAACTGATGTTTGTAAGCACCCCCCGTTGAGAGGGCAATCAGGTTTCTTTCGACAGTTGCAGCCTTTGTTGGTTTTGGGGTCGCTCTGTCCGGGGGCCGACGGCTCATTTGCAATTGTTTTGTTGTGGTTTGAGATGATTTGTCGTATATTGTTCATGCAGCTGTAGCTCAATTTAATGTTGTTCTTGTTGAATACTTTTCTTAGGGTGTTGTCTTTGGGAAAGTGTTTGTCAATCAGATTGAGGAATTTGTGTCCAATGTTAGTTGAGACGTTTTTGCTGTATGGGGGGTTGTACCAGATGATGTCGTTTCGTTTTCTGTTCTTTTTTGGCTGGTTTCCTGGCGTGGGTTCATAGGTGAGGGTGAAATTGTATCCGCTTTCATCAAGGGCTTTTTGGTACGGGGGGGTTGCTTGGTCAAATTCAGCTTTGCTAGATGACAGCATCGATAGCCTTTTATTGATTCCGGTAGGTATTCTTTTATATATATATATATATATATATATATATATATATATATATATATATATATATATATATATATATATATCGCCCTGCGATGAGGTGGCAACTTGTCCAGGGTGTACCGTGCCTTCCGCCCGATTGTAGCTGAGATAGGCTCCAGCGCCCCCCGCGACCCCAAAAGGGAATAAGCGGTAGAAAATGGATGGATGGATGGATATATATATATATATATATATATATATATATATATATATATATATCTACATCCTGAAAATATGCAAACAAACTGTGTTTAGATAATTGATACTTCAAACTTGCATGAATAAATATTAAGGAATATAACATAACTTGGCTTCTGAGAGTTTCAAAATGTAATGAATAAAATGCTAAAGTTGTTGATAAACAAGCAATTATTTTAATAATTAAATATGGTCAATTTAAATGAATTATTATAAAAATTTAAAATCAATTATTTCAAATATGTTTATTTTAATGTATAATTCTATGGCTGGATGTAATAAGGAGTCAGGAAAAAATACAAATAAAAGTACAATTAATGTTGATGTTTTTAGCAAAATATAGTAACAATGTATTTATTTTTATTTTTTTTTAATTAATAAATATATTTATTTTTAGGTAAGATAAAAATAATAATACAATTTATCTCTAGTCTGGATGATTTAGTTCTTGTCACCCTGTTGTCCTCCCGTCATGAAAAAAGGCTTGTCCTCACTCAGGTCCGCATGGAGCTGGAGGGGGCGTGGCTTCCAGCTCCGGCTGAAAATAGGGAGATTTTCGGGAGAATATTTGTCCCGGGAGGTTTTCGGGAGAGGCGCTGAATTTCGGGAGTCCCCCGGAAAATTCGGGAGGGTTGGCAAGTATGATGTATGTATAAATATATATTATATATATCATATATATGTAGGAGAAGGCACTACCGGGACACAAGCCGATGAAGGATCGCCTTATATAATACATATATTACATAATCTAAATATTATATATATTATAGATTTTATATATATATATATATATATATATATATATATATATATATATATATATCAGCATTTTGGTTTAAGAGGTGCTTTAAGACATGGCTAGCTAGCTAGCGGCTAACATCCATCCACAGTCTGCAGTGTTTTAGCTACTTCTAAATCACTAATCCTCAAAAAAAGTAAGTTTCTTACAAGTATCATTATCACTGCAGGACGAGGAATATCCAAACATGCTTCACTACGCACCGTAGGAGGATACAATAGCTCACCTGCGTCACAATGTAAACAAACGCCAAGGGTGGATCTACACCTGACATCCACTGTAATGATATCAAGTACAGGAGCGTATCTAGTCGATACTAATATGACTACATCGTTATTTTTTAGCATCACAAAATCTTTTTTCAAAATTCATATTATGTTTATAAACTCAGTAAATATGTCCCTGGACACATGAGGACTTAAATTATGACCAATGTATGATCCTGTAACTACTTGGTATCGGATCGATACCCAAATGTGTGGTATCATCTAAAACTAATGTAAAGTATCAAAGAAGAGAAGAATAAGTGATTATTACATTTTAACAGAAGTGTAGATAGAACATGTTGAAACAGAAAATAAGCAGATATTAACAGTAAATGAACAAGTAGATTAATAATCAATTTTTACAGCTTGTCCTTTATAATGTTGACAAAATAATAGGTGTATAAATGACACAATATGTTACTGCATACGTCAGCAGACTAATTAGGAGCCTTTGTTTGTTTACTTACTACTAAAAGACAAGTTGTCTAGTATGTTCACTATTTTATTTAAGTACTAAATTGCAATAATAAACATATGTTTAATGTACCCTAAGATTTTTTGTTAAAATAAAGCCAATAATGCAATTTTTTGTGGTGCCCTTTATTTAGAAAAGTATCAAAAATACATTTTGGTACCGGTACCAAAACATTGGTATGGGAACAACCCTAGTTTGAAGTAATATTTAGAGTATGCATTGGCATCAATGTGCAGGAAAACTTTGCTTGATTTTAAAATGTATTTTACAGTTTATGTTATCACGCATTTATACATTTTATTTCTTGGGGACACATATTCAGTTGCACAGTTTGTGCTTTTTCAAAACATTCCTTTGATTTTATAATACCAAAATAGGGCATTTATCATTATTATCATTTTTGTTGGTGATTCAAAGTAATTATTCTAAATTTAAAACATCCCATTTTCCCAATGATTTGTGTCTTTAAGAAGGTAGTGATATAACAGTTGGAGTGATTTTGAAGATACTAAAAACAACACAAAATACGACCATTATTTTATTTTTTTGAATTCCCTCATTTCCAGGAATTCCACATTTTCCAGGACATTGTTTCCCATTCAAAATGAATGGGCAATTTTTCAAACTTCCACATTTCACAATCATTTCAAACCATTAACAAAGTCAAAATGCTCATTGGTATTGTTAGTCAATTGCAAGTATGCTAACATTAGCAGCTAATACTAGCATGCTAGCTTTTCTTTTTTTAAACTATTTTTGCAGATATAAACTCCAGAGTCAAATATTTTGGTACTTTACGCATGTTAACTGTTAGCATGTTGACGTTGGCACTCTAACTGTTAGCATGCTGTATTTGGCACGCTATTAGCTGTTAGCAATTTTTTCAAACTTCCACATTTCACAATCATTTCAAACCATTAACAAAGTCAAAATGCTCATTGGTATTGTTAGTCAATTGCAAGTATGCTAACATTAGCTACTATTCTATATTTTCAATGGAACATATACAATGTTGCCCTGCGATGAGGTGGCAACTTGTCCAGGGTGTACCCCGCCTTCCGCCCGATTGTAGCTGAGATAGGCTCCAGCGCCCCCCGCGACCCTGAAGGGAATAAGCGGTAGAAAATGGATGGATGGATGGATATACAATGTTGGTGTTGTTTACTTGAGTCATATTGCAGTCTACACATGACTCTTATGTGTGACTGCCATCTACTGGTCACACTTATCATTACACCATGTACCAAATAAAATAGCTTCGAGGTTGGCGAGCAAAACCAGAATTGTTCCATACATTAGGCACACTATAAGTCGATTTTTGAGGGAAAAAAAGGATTTTAAGAGCGCCTTATAGTCGGAAAAATATGGTACATGTTTTTAATCTATTTTTAGTTTTTATAAATAAAAAATATTTAAAAAATGTGGGGTATTGAGTGTTGAATTTTGAGGACAAAAATGAATTTATTCCATTTTGAAAAAAGGCTGGAACATAACATTTGGGAAAAAAAGTGCTGTAAATTGTCAGGTTCAAACACTGATGACATCTATTAAACAAGATAAGAAGCAAGGAATTAAACAGAGACAGAATTCAATTTAGCTCAATTGAGGAGAAACGCGTAGACACTGTACCCTTGAACAGTGTCGTCCCACGCTCTGACGAAAGATTGTACGCCTTCCTCTTTTATTTGGACTTTCCCTCATTACATGGTAACAGCTGTTTCTAAGGGAGGGGGGTCGTAAACAGCCATCGCCTTTGGTTGCAAAAGGTCGTAAAACAGTTCAAAGAAAAGGTGCCTCCTCTCCGCTTTGTAGACAAAATCTTCCTGTGGATTAAAATACATCAAAGAAACCGACATCCTCATGTCGCTCCCCATCCTACACAGTGGAGTTTTACAAGCCTTTTGCTTGGTAGGACCAAAGACAGCTTTTGTTCTCTCGCAGGGGCGAGCTGAACTCAATGTAACACAAAGTTTTGTGATAACTTAGATACAATTATTCTGACAAAATGCAACCTTTTTGTTTTTTGTGTGCATATTTTGTCTAGTTTCAGAGATGAATACGATACGATTCTACAGCCACAACATTAGGAACACCCATGCAGTCTAACAAGGGACGTGTCCAAAACCTTGAGGAGGTATAAAAGTCATGTTTCGTGTGCTGCAGGGTCAACAACCACAGATAAAACCCTTCCGGACTCGCTAAAAAAAGAGCCAAAACTGCCACTGCAGTGGCGACTGTGGAAGTCAGCACAGTTTCCATGACAACGTGTCGGCTGTGAGACAGTTTTGTTGCCACCCGGCTTTCTCTCTGGAGGGATGGGAGGCTGCTGGAGTTTTTGTGTGTGTGTGTGTGTGCGTGTGTGTGTGTGTGGTCCACAAAGTGTAAAGGTCAGCCAGGCCAGGCCCTAACCAATCTGGCGCCCTAGGCAAGATTTTAGGTGGCGCCCCCCCACATCGGCAGTGAAGTGTATATACTCACAAGAAACCGAATAGCTTTGTCTTTGACCTTTTTTTTTTTACTTACAACTACCGTATTTTCCGCACCATAAGGCGCCCTGGGTTATAAGCCGCGCCTTCAATGAACGGCATATTTCAAAACTTTGTCCACCTATAAGCCGCCCCGTGTTATAAGCCGCATCTAACTGCGCTAAAGGGAATGTCAAAAAAACAGTCAGATAGGTCGGTCAAACTTTAATAATATATTAAAAACCAGCGTTCTAACAACTCTGTTCACTCCCAAAATGTACGCAAATGTGCAATCACAAACATAGTAAAATTCAAAATAGTGCAGAGCAATAACATCAATAACTTAATGTTGCTCGAACGTTAATGTCACAACACACAAAATAAACATAACGCTCACTTTCTGAAGTTATTCTTCATTCATAAATCCCTCGAATTCTTCTCCTTCGGTGTCCGAATTAAAAAGTTGGGCGAATACGGGATCCAAAATGGCCGGTTTATGTTATATTCTCTTGCTGCTGCTCTATTTCCGTGTTCTTCGGCATGACTTATTGCCTTAAGTTTAAATTCTGCGTTATACGCGTGTCGCTTAGTAGGAGCCATTTTGTGGTCTTTACAGATGTAAACACACAAAGGAAATGAAACGTAATACCCGCGCGCTTCTTCTTCTACGGGGGCGGGTGGTTGCTTACCGTAGAAGAAGAAGCGCTTCCTCTTCTACGGGGGCGGGTGCTTACCTTGGCAGTTGCTTACCATAGAAGAAGAAGCGCTTCCTCTTCTACGGGGGCGGGTGCTTACCTTGGCAGTTGCTTACCATAGAAGAAGAAGCGCTTCCTCTTCTACGGGGAAAAAAGATGGCGGCTGTTTACCGTAGTTGCGAGACCGAAACTTTATGAAAATAAATATTTATATTAATCTATATATAAGGCGCACCGGGTTATAAGCCGCACTGTCAGCTTTTGTGAAAATTTGTGGTTTTTAGGCGCGGCTTATAGTGCGGAAAATACGGTATACCTAATATATAAAGGGGTGGAAAAGTGACTATTACCTGCAGGGCAAACATTAGCTAACCAGAAGGCAATAACAATGTAAACAAAAAACACCTGCTTAAAAGATCTAATACAAATGTCCCTGAGGAATGTAAGGTGGGAGTACTGTAATTACCTAACGTTACATTATTATTTTCCATAACAATTTAGCCCCCTCCACAATATTAACCCGACGTTAAAACACAACTAACTATTTATTGATTAGCAATTGCCGAATCATGTAACATTAGCTTAATGCTAAAAAGCCAGCTACTATCACATTCTGTAACAGACAAATAATGTCATGTAGGCTAATGTTACCTACCTGCTACCTCTGTCTTTTCTCGTTTCTCCTCCTCTTCTTTTCTCTTTTTTCTTCCCTGGGCACCTGACAGTTTTGGCCGTTTTGACATCTTGTGTTGATTTTTTGATGTGGTGACGTCCAAAAAGAGTCATGATACGGGAAGGGAGGGGGGGCGTAATGTTGTAACAAATAATATTTCTATTAAATAGGCTTTACTTTGCATTTTAATTAACGTGGGATTATTTTTTGTATTTAGAAATAATAGTACCAACTTTTTTTTTTTTTTTTTTTTTCCTCCAACATTTGTGGCACTGGCGTGGCGCCCCCTGATGGACGGCGCCCTTAGCATTTGCCTATACGGCCTATGCCACGGGCCGGCCCTGAGGTCAGCAGTGCAAATGTTGTGCAGACAGAGATAAAGTGTGGGGTTGTAGTAAGTGAGGAAAGTTGGCGGCGTGGGAGGAAAGGGAGTGGGCACGCACGGTCCTGGCTGGTCCAACAAGTAGTGACATCACGTAAACACACGTGACATATCCGCTCATCTGTGTTTACACGTCAGCGTGCTCAGTCAGCCTCCGCTCAATATTTGCTACTTGATTTTCAATTGCATTTCTAGAAATTTCCCAAGTTTTAAGAGCCATTTAATCAATTGTAGTCATTGACTTTAACATCATAATCTTCATTTTGGCGTGTTTGAGTATATTTGTCTGTTCTATTGAGGAAAATAACGATTCAAAGGAGGTATTTTGGGTTTCCCCACATAGAAAATCGTGTTTAAAGATTCTGCAACATTCCGAGGACGCTTAGTTTAAAAATTGTAAGTTAAAAATTGCTTGTTTGCGAAATAAAAGACTTATTTTATATATATTACACTTGGTTTTCCAAGTACGGCCATAATGACCAACATTAAAATACAGTAGCATAGTAGGCCTACACATTCATTAAAAACAAGACAGAGGTTTTATTTAACAAGTGCGTTTCATATTTTTTGGCCACTGTAACATTACGCACAGTTTGAACAGTAACATTGTGTTTGAATATTTAATTGACTCTTTTACGTGCCACTGCAGTTAATTAAATTAATTTAATAAATTAAAAAAATCATATATATATATAACTATAATTATTTATATAATTATTATAATATAATTAATTAATATAATAAGAAATATTATATAATATAATAATTAATGATAATATATTATATAATAATATTATATAAAATAATGATTTGATATAGAAATTAACATTTCATATTTTTGGCCACTGTAACATCACACACAGTTTGAACAGTGACACTGTGTTTGAATATTTAATTGAATCTTTTACGTGTCACTTGAGTTAAATTAAATTAATTAATTTATAAATTATTATATATATATATATTTATACAACTATAATTATTTATATAATTATTATAATATAATTAATTATATAATAAGTAATTTTATATAATATAATAATTAATAATAATATATTATATAATATAATAATATTATACAAAATAATGATTTGATATAGAAATTAACTAACATTTCATATTTTTGGCCACTGTAACATTACACACGGTTTGAACAGTAACACTGTGTTTGAATATTTAATTGAATCATTTACATGCCACTAGAGTTAATTGAATTAAATTAATTAATTTATAAATTATTATATTATATATATATATAATATATATACACAACTATAATTATTTATATAATTATTATAACATAATTCATTAATATAATAAGTAATATTACATAATGTAATAATTAATAATAATATATTATATAATATAATAATATTATATAAAATAATTATTTGATATAGAAATTAATTAACGTTTCATATTTTTGGCCACTGTAACATTACACATAGTTTGAACAGTGACACTGTGTTTGAATATTTAATTGAATCTTTTACGTGCCACTAGAGTTAATTAAATTAAATGAATACATTAATTCATTTATTTAAATTATATATATGTAAAATTATACAATATAATTATTATAGTATAATTAATATAATAATGAATAATAATTTATATAATAAAATATTATATAAAATATATTATTTTATATATAATTAATTAATATTATAATATAATTATTATAATATATATAATTATAATTATTATTTATTTAAATTAATTTCTTTATTAAATTAAGCCACTTTTACACACCACATTTTTAAAAATCACTGTTCTGGACATACAAATATTACTTTAAGATGTCTTATCCAGTAAAAATAACGAGCAGCACGGACAAATTATTTTGCTAGTTTTTAGTCTCATTTGACATTTTGTCAGCTCTTTCCTGCAGTGTGGCAGCCATGATGACTTTACAGTTGTACCTCAGATATTTCACCAGACATTTTTGTACAACACAGTCCATGAGCATCCTGCAGGTTTCTCTCTTTCCCCGACATAAAACTGCATTTTCAACACAAAGTCACGCATGCGAGACGCTAATGAGGTGACGTAAGTACAGTTCTTACGTGGGCTGGGAAGTGCAGCATGAGGACTAAGGCACCAATGCAGAGACATGGCAAGCCACCACCCTTGGTAACCCATGGTAACCACATCCGCTGCAGTGGGCGGAGCTATACGAGCCTCGCCATGTAGGGATTGGTCAAGAACATGTGCTGAGGATGGAGGAGGAGAAAGGATCATCGATTACACATTATTGTATTTATGCAAACAAATATATGATTTGAAACTGGAGACTGTGTTGAAGTGCATTTATTCATATTTACTGTGTGCTTTATTTGGGGAAAAATAGGTTACTTTTGCATAAATGAAGGAAAATATGAATGATTGTATATCGGAGATGAGATTTTATAGTTGAAGCTAACTTGTAAGTCAGGGCTATTCAACTAGACCAGGGGTACCCATTACGTAAATACATCTTCACCAAGACGTCACTTTCTTCACTTGATTGACATTCACGGCACCCGAGGGTCTTGTGAGATGAAGCTGGCTGCTGACAGATCATTATTAAGAAAAAATGACCGACAGGAAGGCGAGAAACACTTTTTATTTCAACAGACTCTCGCGCCGTACCTGCTGTCAAATGCCTAAAGACTGACCGCACAGTTCCTGTCTTCACAATAAAAGCGCTGTTTCATCCTGCCTGCACTAACAAAATAAGAGTCTTTAAAATAAGTATTTCTTGTAAATTCGGGATTTTTTCTAAGTGTCAAAAAGTCAGGTTTTTTTCTAACTGTCACAAAGTTGGGGTTTTTTCTAAGTGTCAAAAAGTCGGATTTTTTCCCCTAAGTGTCAATAAGTATTTCTTGTAAATTCGGGATTTTTTCTAAGTGTCAAAAAGTCAGTTTTTTTTCTAACTGTCACAAAGTTGGGTTTTTTTCTAAGTGTCAAAAAAAATCTGGATTTTTTTCCCTAAGTGTCAAAAAGTCGGGATTTTTTTCCAAGTGTCAAAAAATCTGGATTTTTTTCCAAGTGTCCAAAAGTCTGGATTTTTTTTCTGTGTCAAAAAGTGTGGATATTTTTTTGTAAGTGTCAAAAAATCTGGATTTTTTTCCCTAAATGTCAAAAAATCTGGATTTTTTCCCAAGTGTCAAAAAGTCAGATTTTTTTTTCTAAGTGTCAAAAAATCTGCATTTTTTTCCTAAGTGTCAAAAAGTCGGATTTATTTTTCTAAGTGTCAAAAAAAATCTGGATTTTTTTCCCTAAGTGTCAAAAAGTCGGGATTTTTTTCCAAGTGTCAAAAAATCTGGATTTTTTTCCAAGTGTCCAAAAGTCTGGATTTTTTTTTCTATGTGTCAAAAAGTGTGGATATTTTTTTGTAAGTGTCAAAAAATCTGGATTTTTTTCCCTAAATGTCAAAAAATCTGGATTTTTTCCCAAGTGTCAAAAAGTCAGAGTTTTTTTTCTAAGTGTCAAAAAAATCTGGATTTTTTTTCCTAAGTGTCAAAAAGTCGGGATTTTTTTCCAAGTGTAAAAAAATCTGAATTTTTTCCAAGGGTCAAAAAATCTGGATTTTTTTTAAGTGTCAAAAAAATCTGGATTTTTTTTTAAAAATGTGTCAAAAAGTGCGGATATTTTTTTTGCAAGTGTCAAAAAAATCGGGATTTTTTTCCTAATTGTCAAAAAAATCGGGGGGTTTTCCCCTAAGTGTCAAAAAGTCAGGATGTTTTTTTCTGTGTCAAAAAAAATTGGGATTTTTGCTAAATGTGAAAAAGTCGGGATTTTTTTTCTAAGTGTCAAAAAGTTGTGAATTTTCTAAGTGTCAAAAAATCTGGATTTTTTGTAAGTGTCACAAAATCGGGATTTTTTCTAAGTGTCAAAAAGTATTTTTTTATTTTCTAAATGTCAAAAAAATCTGGATTTTTTCCCCTAAATGTAAAAAAAAATCTGGATTTTTTTCCCTAAATGAAAAAAAAAATCGGGATTTTTTTCCCCTAAATGTCAAAAAATATGGATTTTTTCCTAAGTGTCAAAAAGTCGGGATTTTTTTTCTAAGTGTCAAAAAAATCTGGATTTTTTTTCCCTAAGTGTCAAAAAATCGGGATTTTTTTCCAAGTGTCAAAAAATCTGGATTTTTTCTAAGTGTCCAAAAGTCTGGATTTTTTTTTTCTATGTGTCAAAAAGTCTGGATATTTTTTTTGTAAGTGTCAAAAAATCGGGATTTTTTTTCTAATTGTCAAAAAAATCAGGGTTTTTTTCCCCTAAGTGTCAAAAAGTCAGGATGTTTTTTTCTATGTGTCAAAAAAAATTGGGATTTTTGCTGAGTGTGAAAAAGTCGGGATTTTTTTTCTAAGTGTCAAAAAGTTGTGAATTTTCTAAGTGTCAAAAAATCAGGATTTTTTGTAAGTGTCACAAAGTCGGGATTTTTTCTAAGTGTCAAAAAGTCTTTTTTTTTTTTTCCTAAATGTCAAAAAAATCTGGATTTTTTTCCCTAAATGTCAAAAAAATCTGGATTTTTTCCCCCTAAATGTCAAAAAATCTGGATTTTTTCCTAAGTGTCAAAAAGTCGGATTGTTTTTTGTAAGTGTCAAAAAAATCTGGATTTCTTTCCCTAAGCGTCAAAAAGTCGGGATTTTTTTCCAAGGGTCAAAAAATCTGGATTTTTTTTAAGTGTCACAAAAATCTGGATTTTTTTTTAAAAATGTGTCAAAAAGTGCGGATATTTTTTTTGCAAGTGTCAAAAAAATCGGGATTTTTTTCCTAATTGTCAAAAAAATCGGGGGGTTTTCCCCTAAGTGTCAAAAAGTCAGGATGTTTTTTTCTGTGTCAAAAAAAATTGGGATTTTTGCTAAATGTGAAAAAGTCGGGATTTTTTTTCTAAGTGTCAAAAAGTTGTGAATTTTCTAAGTGTCAAAAAATCTGGATTTTTTGTACGTGTCACAAAGTCGGGATTTTTCTAAGTGTCAAAAAGTCTTTTTTTTTTTTTCCTAAATGTTAAAAAAATCTGGATTTTTTTCCCCTAAATGTCAAAAAATCTGGATATTTTCCTAAGTGTCAAAAAGTCGGATTTTTTTTTGTAAGTGTCAAAAAAATCTGGATTTTTTTCCCTAAGCGTCAAAAAGTCGGGATTTTTTTCCAAGTGTCAAAAAATCTGGATTTTTTTTAAGTATCAAAAATCTGGATTTTTTTTTAAATGTGTCAAAAAGTGCGGATATTTTTTTTGTAAGTGTCAAAAAATTCGGGATTTTTTTCCTAAGTGTCAAAAAGTCAGGATGTTTTTTTCTATGTGTCAAAAAAAATTGGGATTTTTGCTAAGTGTGAAAAAGTCTGGATTTTTTTCCTAAGTGTCAAAAAGTTGTGAATTTTCTAAGTGTAAAAAAATCGGGATTTCTTTGTAAGTGTCATAATTTTAGGGTACCTGCAGTTAGTGGAGAAAATGCGACGGTGTGCTTGTCCTCACGCCTCCTCCAACCTGGCATGTTGTCATGTTGTGGACATGCAGCACACAAATATAAAAAGGCACCACCTTTTCTGGGCTTTATTGAGAAGCGATTTAGACAATAGAACCTTTTTTTAGCACACCGAAGGTGCGCTCAGGGGGTGTGCCGGTGTTGCATCTGGACCATCGACGTCCCACTGGGGTTGTGAGTTTTTCCTTGCCCTTATGTGGGCTCTGTACCGCGGATGTCGTTGTGGCTTGTGCAGCCCTTTGAGACACTTGTGATAAATAAACATTGATTGATTGATTGATCACAAAATTCACATAGCAATTAATTTTTTTTAGTATAAGAGATATTTTATTTTTTATATAAACAAACAAACACCCTTAAAAAAGGCCAGCAGACAGCTGATCTATTGAATCTTTTTTTAATCAACCCCTTAAGCCATCCAGCAGCTATGAAATTGTAAAATAATATTGCTGAATAGACCTTTCAGTTTTGACAATAGGGATGTAACATATTAAAATTCAGTATTACAGTTATCATTATTGCGCTATAGTTAAAAATACTAATAACAGCACTGAAATCATTTGACCAAGTTGTTTTTTTAAAGAACTAAAATAAATAAACTGTTAAAAAGCCACTATTTTACATGTTTTTTATGTCTTAATATTTGATCGTTTTTTATGGCTAATCTTTTATTGTTTTAACTCTTTCTGCCGGGCGGCGGTGTGCTTTTATTCAGCGGTCCTTGAACGCACCAGTGATGTGTTTATGTACGTTTAGATTGGGGTATGTTGTTTCTTAACGGGTTAAAATCTCTTGTTTTCATGTTAGCATTTAAGCTAGCGAGCTAGCGCCAGTCAGTCCGTGACTTTATCAATCTAGGTTTTTCACCATTTTAGTTTAAAACAGTAATTAATGGAGAAATGGGTTAAAATCTCTTGGATTGTGTTCTCTAATTTGATCATTTAAGAGACAATCCTCTGCTCACGAGTTTAGTAGATCATCTTTTCGTGCACGGTCAAGTTTGCATGTGCTAAGTTTTTGGTAATTTGGTCCACAAGATGTTATTTCCCCCGAGGTTTGAGTTGAAGTGGTTTAGTTCTTACAAGAGTCCCCACAAGTTATGCCAGAGCAGGCGTGCAGAAAACCGCGCACTTGAACGCGCTCCAGAAGAGTTGTGGACCGCGACGGCTGGCAAAGTGTGCTGAACACAAGCGGAAGACCGAACGGCAATAAACCTCACCGCATTTTTTTTTTTAGGAGCGGTCCTGAAGGAACTTTAAATGTCCACTTCCATAAATCATCTCTGCAAAATGACTTCCTCTCAGGGAATAAAACTCACTGGTCACTCCCAAGTTGTTTTGGTTGACATATATGTTGAGTAAAAAAGGCCCCCAGAGACAGGATGGTACTTAACCAAGGTCTAAATTCAAACAAAAAGAGTCAGCTTATGTAGAGCGAAAACAGCCCCTCCCGCCCAGTAAGGAGCACAGCTGCTTCTTCAAAACATAAGGAACTGGCCAAAATTGCTCTGAGAGCCGAAAAACAGGAGCCTTTAAGACAGGCCTGGGCAATTATTTTGACTCGGGGGGCCAAATTTAGAGAAAAAAATGTGAACACTAATACAAAACCTCACAATAATGTCTGCTTGAAAGCTAAAAATGTTATGACAGACCGCCTGAAAAAAACGAAATGGAATTTTACATTTTTTTAACTGAATGAGACACCCAGAATGTACAAGAATGTGGGATTTACAATATTAACTATGAAGGATAAAACACTGAATATTGACAACATATGAACGCCACACCCCCTCTCTATCCACATATTTTAGAAAATCTAATTTATTTTATACTTACTTGGTTATTTAATTTTTGTACGTACAAATTGATGGATAACTTATGCCATCATATGCTTTAAAGTTGGAGGATTTTTTCCAAGTGTCAAAAAGTTGGGATTTTTGTTTTAAGTGTCAAAAAGTAAAGTTTGTTTTTTTTAAGTGTCAAAAAGTTGAGTTTTTTTTTCTAAGTGTCAAAAAATTGGGATTTTTTTGTAAGTGACAAAACATCTGGATTTTTTCTAAATGTCAAAAAATCTGGATTTTTTTAATGTGTCAAAAAAATCTGGATTTTTTTCTAAATGTCAAAAAGTCTGGATTAATTTTTTTCTAAGTGTCAAAATGTCTGGATTTTTTTCCCTAAGTGTCAAAAAATCGGGATTGTTTTTTTCTAAGTGTCAAAAAATCAGGATTTTTTTTTCTGTGGTAAAAAAATTGGGATTTTTGCTGAGGTGACAAGCAGATATTTACGTATATATTGTTATCTTCACAAACTATCATACGGTATATAATAATTAGGGGTGCTAAAAAAATGTTTTTTTAATCACATTCAAATTACGATTTTTTTTTTGTAATTTTCAAAAATCTAATCTTTTTACATTTTACATTTTTTTTACTTAGTGAGACACCCAGAATGTACATGAAAATAAAGAACGTGGGATTTACAATATTAACTATGAAGGATAAAACACTGAATATTGACAACATATGAACGTCACACCCCCTCTCCATTCACATATTTTAGAAAATCGAATTTATTTTATACTTACCTGGTTATTTAATTTTTGTATGTACAAATTGATGGATAACTTATGCCATCATATGCTTTAAAGTTGGAGGATTTTTTCTAAGTGTCAAAAAGTTGGGATTTTTGTTTTAAGTGTCAAAAAGTAAAGTTTGGTTTTTTTAAGTGTCAAAAAGTTGAGTTTTTTTTTCTAAGTGTCAAAAAATTGGGATTTTTTGTAAGTGACAAAAAATCTGAATTTTTTTCTAAATGTCAAAAAATCTGATTTTTTTTAATGTGTCAAAAAATCTGGATTTTTTCTAAATGTCAAAAAGTCTGGATTAATTTTTTTCTAAGTGTGAAAACGTCAGGATTTTTTTTTCTAAGTGTCAAAAAGTCGGGATTTTTTTTCTATGTGTCAAAATGTCTGCAAATTTTTTTCTGTGTCAAAAATTTTTGATTCTCTGTAAGTGTCAAAATGTCTGGATTTTTTCAAAATTTCAAGTGTATAAAAGTCTGGTTCTTTTATAAGTGTCAATAAAGTCTGGATTTTTTTTTTAAGTGTCAAAAAATCTGGATTTTTTCTAAGTGTCAAAAAGTCCGATTTTTTTTTCTAAGTGTCAAAAAATCAGGATGTTTTTTTTCTCTGTGTCAAAAAAAATCTGGATTTTTGCTCAGTGTGCAAAAATTTGGATTTTTTTGTAAATGTCAAAAAGAAAGGATTTTTTCTAAATTTCAAAAAATCTGGATTTTGTTAATGTGTCAAAATATCTGGATTTTTTTCTAAATGTCAAAAAGTCTGGATGAATTTTTATCTAAGTGTCAAAATGTCTGGATTTTTTTTTCTAAGTGTCAAAAAGTCGGGATTGTTTTTTCTGTGGTAAAAAAATTGGGATTTTTGCTGAGTGTCAAAAAGTCGGGATTTTTTTTCTAAGTGTGAAAACATCGGGATTATTTGTAAGTGTCAAAAAGTCGTGATTTTTTTTCCACGTGTCAAAATGTCTGAACATTTTTTGCTGTGTCAAAAAATGTTGATTCTCTGTAAGTGTCAAAATGTCTGGATTTTTTCAAAATTTCAAAAAAATCTGGATTTTTTTTAATAAGTGTATAAAAGTCTGGTTCTTTTATAAGTGTCAATAAAGTCTGGATGTTTTTTTTAAGTGTCAAAAAATCAGGATTTTTTTGTAAGTGTCAAAAAGTCCGATTTTTTTTCTCTGTGTCAAAAAAATCAGGATTTTTGCTCAGTGTGCAAAAATTAGGATTTTTTTGTAAATGTCAAAAAGTCGGGATTTTTTCTAAATTAAAAAAAAAACTGGATTTTTTTCTAAGTGTCAAAAAGTCTGGATTTTTTCTAAATTAAAAAAAAAACTGGATTTTTTTCTAAGTGTCAAAAAGTCTGAATTTTTTCTAAGTGTCAAAAATGATATATAAGAGTTTACTGGCGGACATAAGATAAAAGCAAGGAGGTCAGGAGGGAAAACACTAGCTGATTTAAACATGACTGTGGATTAAAAAAGAACACTTAAACATATCTCATTCTCACAAAAACCAGGAAGTATTCATCCAGGTTATCTTTAATGACAAACAGGTTTTCTCATTTGGTGAATGCAACAGGTTAAGGAACTAATCAAGCAAATGCATGACGATACATGAACGACACTGTTAGGACCTGTTCTTCATCATGAATCAATCATTTTGAAACAAAACAAAATCAGCTTTCTGAAAGCCACCAATGGTCAAGCAGGAGCACACATGGTGAGTATAGTTGTGGGTGGGTCACCACTCTGCTAACCTTCATACTTTTCTTTGTTTTGGTTTTGTGCAAACTATAACAATTGCTGGATCCTTGCTAGCATGATTAGTGCTGCTAACATTTCATCTACACTGCATTTCCACACAGGATTTTTTGGCATTTTGCAGGACAGATCAGTGGCAGTGGCAGCTCTGCAGGAAGTTGTTTGTTTGTTTGTGGGCCCACCTGACTCAACCCCCTGATGGGTGTGGGGAGCTGAAAAAGCAGCTGTGAGACAAGACACGTCCAACTAAAGACTCCACATGTCACACGTGTGTCCGCCATCTCTCAATAAGTGTGTCGGTCAGTCAAATCAAGCAAAAAAAAAATCGAGAACAGCCGTAGAAATTCTGCTTATTTTGTGGAAGATAAATACCTAAAAAAGAAGATAACTCCATTCTATAAAAGAAAAACATTGTTTTTTTCCATTTAGATTTTTTTTTAATTTTTTTTTAGAAATTATTCATAAACACTGTGCCGTGGTGCATTCGTGTGCTCTTTGAGAAATTATAAAATTTTTCTTAATTAAATATTATCTGTTTATAGTGACATGCACTAGTTGGCAGAAGGTATCCATAGACACTCACACACTCACACACATATATATATATATATATATATATATATATATATATATATATATATATATATATATATATATATATATATATACACCTTTTGAATGCAATTACTGAAATAAATCAAGTTTTTCAAAATATTCTAATTTACTGGCTTTTACCTGTATATATATGTCTTAATAAGGTTATCCAAAAAATAGTGCTCGATACCGTAGTAGAGCGCAATATATGTATGTGTGGGGAAAAAATCACAAGACTATTTCATCTCTACAGGCCTGTTTCATGAGAAAGAGAAACTGTTTATTATTTACCGTCCAGACCTGTCATCCCTCAACAAGCGCAGCGAAATTGTAACAGCATGCCGCCACAGACGGAAACACCTCCTAGGTAACACATGAGCCAATCACCACGCCCCTACGCCAGCCTGTACCCACCCACTCTGTGCCCTATATAAACCATGGTATGCGAATGCTCCCATTAAAATCTCCTGATGATTGAGGGTACCCCCCCTCATGAAACAGGCCTGTAGAGATGAAATAGTCTTGTGATTTTTTTCCCACACATACATATATATATATATATATATATATATATATATATGTGTATATATATATATATATATATATATATATATGTGTGTATATATATATATATATATATATATATATATATATATACACACACACATATATTAAATGTGTATATATATATATACACATACAGATACACACATATATACATATGTATATATACATACATATATATACACATTCATACATACATATATAGGTCAAAAGTTTGGACACACCTTTCTCATTCACAACACAACTGATGGTCCCAACTCCATTGGTAAAGCAAGAAATTCCACTAATCAACCCTGATAAGGCACACCTGTGAAGTGGAAACCATTTCTCGAAGCTCATCGAGAGAATGCCAAGAGTGTGCAAAACAGTAATCAGAGCAAAGGGTGGCTATTTTGAAGAAACTAGAATATAAAACATGTTTTCAGTTATTTCACCTTTTTTTTTGTTAAGTACATAACTCCACATGTGTTCATTCATAGTTTTCATGTGACAATCTACAATGTAAATAGTCATGAAAATAAAGAACATGCATTGAATGAGGTGTGTCCAAACTTTTGGCCTGTACTGTATATACACAAACACATATATATATATATACATACATACATACATGTATACATATACATGCATATATATGTATACATACATACTACATATATATACTGTATATATATATATATATATATATATATATATATATACATATACACATACACACACATACAAGCCGCATTAAACGTTGAATCATGTCGACGCCATATTGGATGTGTTTAGGTGAGACTGAAAGAATACTTGATAGTATTTGGCCATCATAACATAGTTTTGCTATTAGCAGACTCTGTGTGTGTAATACTGTGAAGTACTGCACATAATACTGTGGTGACACCTGCCTACTATCAACCAAGACAGGCCTAATTTCTTATTAGTTTACACCCGGCGACCAGCTCTAGGAGGTGTGTACTTTACACTAAGTATTATGTCTATGTTGTGTACTGTACACTAAGTAGTACATCTACCTTGTTTACTGTAGTATGTATGTGTGTGTGCACTGTAGTACACTATGTAGTATGTTTATGTTGTTTACTGTAGTATGTATGTGTGTGTGTACTGTAGTACACTATGTAGTATGTTTATGTTGTTTACTGTAGTATGTACGTGTGTGTGTGTACTGTAGTACACTATTTAGTATGTTTATGTTGTTTACTGTAGTATGTATGTGTGTGTGTACTGTAGTACACTATTTAGTATGTTTATGTTGTTTACTGTAGTATGTATGTGTGTGTGTACTGTAGTACACTATGTAGTATGTTTATGTTGTTTACTGTAGTATGTATGTGTGTGTACTGTAGTACACTATGTAGTATGTTTATGTTGTTTACTGTAGTATGTATGTGTGTGTACTGTAGTACACTATGTACTATGTTTATGTTGTTGACTGTAGTATGTATGTGCGTACTGTAGTATACTATGTAGTATGTTTATGTTGTTTACTGTAGTATGTACCTATGTGTGTGTACTGTAGTACACTATGTAGTATGTTTATGTTGTTTACTGTAGTACACTATGTAGTGTGTCTATGTGTGTGTACTGTAGTACACTATGTAATGTGTCTATGTGTGTGTACTGTAGTACACTATGTAGTATATATGTGTGTGTGTGTGTGTACTGTACTACACTAAGTAGTATGTCTATGTGTACTGTAGTACAGTATATAGTGTGTCTATGTGTGTGTACTGTAGTACACTATGTAGTATGTCTATGTGTGTGTACTGTAGTACACTATGTAGTATATCTGTGTGTGTGTACTGTAGTACACTATGTAGTATGTCTATGTGTGTGTACTGTAGTGCACTATGTAGTATTCTATGTGTACTGTAGTACACTATGTAGTATGTCTATGTGTGTGTACTGTAGTACACTATGTAGTATATGTGTGTGTATGTACTGTACTACACTAAGTAGTATGTCTATGTGTACTGTAGTACAGTATATAGTGTGTCTATGTGTGTGTACTGTAGTACACTATGTAGTATGTCTATGTGTGTGTACTGTAGTACACTATGTAGTATATCTGTGTGTGTGTACTGTAGTACACTATGTAATATGTCTATGTGTGTGTACTGTAGTACACTATGTAGTATATCTGTGTGTGTGTACTGTAGTACACTATGTAGTATGTCTATGTGTACTGTAGTACACTATATAGTGTGTCTATGTGTGTGTACTGTAGTACACGATGTAGTATATCTGTGTGTGTGTACTGTAGTACACTATGTAGTATGTCTATGTGTACTGTAGTACACTATATAGTGTGTCTATGTGTGTGTACTGTAGTACACTATGTAGTATGTCTATGTGTGTGTACTGTAGTACACTATGTAGTATATCTGTGTGTGTGTACTGTAGTACACTAAGTAGTATGTCTATGTGTACTGTAGTACACTATATAGTATGTATGTGTGCGTGTACTGCAATACACTATGTAGTATGTCTATGTGTGTGTACTGTAGTACACTATGTAGTATATCTGTGTGTGTGTGTACTGTAGTACACTATGTAACATGTCTATGTGTGTGTATTGTAGTGCACTATGTAGTATTCTATGTGTACTGTAGTACACTATGTACTATGTCTATGTTATTAAAAGCAATATTCAACTATTATTAGTATTATTGATACATTAGCTTATATAAATTTTCGTTAGTACTGTATTTGTATGTCTTCTTAATTTATTTGTAAATGTCTTTTCTTGTAAAGATGGGATTAGGTTGGGTTTGCTTTATTTTCTTTTGTTGGGTTGACTACAATCCTGTGATTTTCGTAAATAAAATAACATTTAAAAAAAACAACTTAAAAGCCGTTGTGTGTCGGTATACACATGTGGAGTTAAAAAAGGTGAAATAACCGAAAACACGTTTTATATTCTAGTCTCTTCAAAATAGCCACACTTTGCTTTGATTACTTTCTCGCACACTCTTGGCATTCTCTCCATGAGCTGAAACCGGAAGTGGTATTCACTTCACAGGTGTGCTTGAAGCTCATGGAGAGAATGCCAAGAGTGAGCAAAGGGTGGCTATTTTGAAGAAACTAGAATATAAAACATGTTTTCAGTTATTTCACCTTTTTTTCTTGTTAAGTACATAACTCCACATGTTCATTCATAGTTTTGATGTGACAATCTACAATGTAAATAGTCATGGAAATAAAGAAAACAAAAGAAGGTGTGTCCAAACTTTTTGGCCTGTACTGTATATACTGTAATATATTACGAGAATGGACTCTGAATCAAATGGCCACACCAAAAAAATTTTTTTTGTTGCACTAAATAATAACGAGTTAAGAACGGCATTTGCGTGCAAATTTACATTTAAATGAATTAATCACCAAAGACATTTTATGCCTTATCGATACGCATTTTTTCGACGATGTGTGTTTTAAGGAGTGCGACTATAAAACAATCCAACCAAATGGCCAAAGAAAGGCGATGTCAAATTATAATAATTCTCTCTAAAATGTGTTTTGTGTTCATTTCTGTCGGGTGGAATAGAATTGACATTATTTCTTACAGGAAAAACGGCTCTAATTTTCGTACAATTCGTTGTTTGTCAGACCTTTCGGATAAGTAACAAAACCTAACGCAGGGGTCGGCAACCTTTACCAGTCAAAGAGCCATTTTGAGCAGTTTCATACTTGGTCAACAACCACACAGGTTACACTGACGGTGGCGGTATAAAAAAAAAACTAGAACACTCTTACTAATAATGCACCACACTGTGAACCCACACCAAACAAGAATGACAAACACATTTCGGGAGAACATCTGCACAGTAACACAACATAAACACAACAGGACAAATACCCAGAATCCCATGCAGCCCTAACTCTTCCGGGATACATTATACACCCCCGCTACCAAACCCCGCCCACCTCAACCGACGTACAGAGGGGGTGGCCGGAAAAAATTCAGACTTTTTGACACTTAGAAAAAAATCCAGACTTTTTTACACTTAGAAAAAAATCCAGATTTTTTGAAATTTAGAAAAAATCCCGACTTTTTGACATTTACAAAAAAATCCTATTTTTTGCACACTGAGCAAAAATCCAGATTTTTTTGACACAGTTTTGTGGTAGCAGGGGTGTATAATGTAGCCCGGTAGAGTCAGGGCTGCATGGGATTCTGGGTGTTTGTTCTGTTGTGTTTATGTTGTGTTAAGGTGCAGATGTTCTCCCGAAATGTGTTTGTCATTCTTGTTTGGTTTTGGTTCAAAGTGTGGCGCATTATTAGTAAGAGTGTTAAAAGTTGTTTTATATGGTCACCGTCAGTGTAACCTGTGTGGCTGTTGACCAAGTATGCCTTGCTGTCACCTACGTGAGCAAGCAAAAACACCATACGACATGTGGCCGATCGGGCACGCTGGTTGTAGTGGGCGCTATATGCTGTACCATCACGGGGGGTGATGTGTGAGGGAGCAGGGTTGGGGTGGGGGGCGGGGTTTTGTGGTAGCAGGGGTGTATAATGTAGCCCGGAAGAGTCAGGGCTGCATGGGATTCTGGGTGTTTGTTCTGTTGTGTTTATGTTGTGTTAAGGTGCAGATGTTCTCCCGAAATGTGTTTGTCATTCTTGTTTGGTTTTGGTTAAAAGTGTGGCGCATTATTAGTAAGAGTGTTAAAGTTGTTTTGTATGGTCACCGTCAGTGTAACCTGTGTGGCTGTTGACCAAGTATGCCTTGCTGTCACTTACGTGTGCAAGCAGAAGATGTATATTGTATAACAAGTGTTGGGCTGGCACGCTGTTAATGCAGATTGTAGAGAGCGCCAAATGTTGTACCATCATGGCACGCCCTTATTATAGCTGTAAGGGTGAAAATCGGTGAATATTAATCCCGGGAGTTTTCTGCGAGAGGCACTGAAATCCGGAAGTTTCACGGGAAAATTGGGGGGTTCAGCAGATTCAGATTCAGAGTGATCAAAGAGCCGCGGGTTGCCGACCCCTGACCTAACGGAACCTAAAATTGCCAGAAAGGGTAAAAATGAGAATTATAACTTTGATATGTCGCAGACCAACAAAGCGGCTCAACTTGCACTAAAAGAACGTCGACCTGTCTGGACTCCTCAACACTGAAATACTGCGTGTGCATCAACAACACCCGTCTTTCTGCAAACAACAATCCTTCACCTCTTTTGTTTCTTCAATAAGGGATGGCCACTACGGTAAACCTAACAGTGACTGCTGTAAAATACACAAACATGAGAAGAAAAGAACAGCAAAGAAAGAGCAAAGGGGCTACTACCCCCATAAAGGCGTGTTGACACTTTCATTTTTTACCTAGAGTGGATCTTATCACCTGAATTAAAGTGTGATCCTCACTAAAGTGGAGAAAGAGAGAGAGAAAAAGGCCTTTAGGCACTCTTTGAAAAGCCTTGACAGATGAGTGGATGTAAAGGTAGAACCTGTACACTCAGAAAAGCCAGTCCAGAAAAGGAAGAGGATACATTACTGAGAACATGTCATATCTCAGCCAGGAGGAAGAGGAGGCAAGCAGGGTAGCGGGAGGAAAAAACTCTTCTCCTTCATGGTTCCAGGCCACTTCTCAGGCACTTTTCTTCAGGCTGGGCTTCAGAAGGAGCTGGTGGGAGGCGTGGTCAGCCTCTTGCCGATGTACACTCTGGTGGAACACAGGCAGACGTGGGATTAAGTTAGGGCTGGGCCATATATGGAATATACCGTATTTTTCGGAGTATAAGTCGTAGAGATGCGCGGATAGGCAATTATTTCATCCGCAACCGCATCAGAAAGTCGTCAACCATCCGCCATCCACCCGATCTAACATTTAATCAGAACCGCACCCGCCCGCTGTTATATATCTAATATAGACGATGCAAGGCATCAGTGAGGTTATAAAGCTTTTGCCTGTTAAAGAAAGGAGACTGATCCAATGCAGCACAGACATTCGCGTGCCACGCTGTCACGGCCCAGACGCACACCAGTGCGCAATCATATGGGAGCCGCGCTGAGCGCACCTCCAAGCGCGTCTCGCTGCCGGCGACGGCCGGGTATATGGGCCCGACGCTCCAGCGCCATCCATTTTCAGGGCTAGTTGATTCGGCAGGTGGGTTGTTACACACTCCTTAGCGGGTTCCGACTTCCATGGCCACCGTCCTGCTGTCTATATCAACCAGGGTGAGCCCCACCCCTTTCGTGAGCGCACTGCGCGCGGAGTGACCCCTGTTACGCGCCCCCGGCCACGGGGGTGGCGGGCAGGTAAGCTGCTTACCTGCTGCGCGTGACGCCGGCCGCGGCGAAGGCGGACGAGGCGGGGTGTCGGTGCGGTGGGCGCGGTGGTGACCCTGGACGTGCGTCGGGCCATTCTCGCGGATCGCCTCAGCTACGGCTCCTGGTGGGGCCCTCTCGGGGGAAGGGGCCTCGGTCCCGGACCCCGGCGAGGCGTCCCTTCTCCGCTCCGTAAAAGTGTCCATCTCTTTTTTTTTTCTTCTTCTGTTGTGGCATATGCAGCAGGTGCCTGCTCGTTTTTCGTATGTGGGTAACAACATTTAACTATGTATATATATTTCCGAATTGGTTTAACTGCCACCCGCCTGAATCTATTTAAAATCTAATTTTTTTTATTTCAACCGCCCGACCCGACCCGCGGATAAAATCTAATTTTTTTTTATTTCATCCGCCCGATCCGCGGATAATCCGCGGACTCCGCGGTTGTGCCCGCAAACCGCGCATCTCTAATAAGTCGCACCGGAGTATAAGTCGCACCTGCCGAAAACGCATAATAAGAAGGAAAAGAACATATATAAGTCGCACTGGAGTATAAGTCGCATTTTTGGGGGGAAATGTATTTGATAAAAGCCAACACCAAGAATAGACATTTGAAAGGCAATTTAAAATAAATCAAGAATAGTGAACAACAGGCTGAATAAGTGTACGTTATATGAGGCATAAATAACCAACTGGTATGTTAACGTAACATATTATGGTAAGAGTCATTCAAATAACTATAACATATAGAACATGCTATACGTTTACCAAACAATCTGTCACTCCTAATCGCTAAATCCCATGAAATCTTATACGTCTAGTCCGGGGGTCGGCAACCCGCGGCTCTAGAGCCGCATGCGTCTCTTTAGCGCCGCCCTAGTGGCTCTCTGGAGCTTTTTCAAAAATGTATGAAAAATGGAAAAAGATGAGGTGAATAAAATATATTTTTTGTTTTAATATGTTTTCTGTAGGAGGACAAACATGACACAAACCTCCCTAATTGTTATAAAGCACACTGTTAATATTAAACATGCTTCACTGATTCGAGTATTTGGCGAGCGCCGTTTTGTCCTACTAATTTTGGCGGTCCTTGAACTCATCGTAGTTTGTTTACATGTATAACTTTCTCCGACTTTCTAGGACGTGTTTTATGCCACTTCTTTTTCTGTCTCATTTTGTCCACCAAACTTTTAATGTTGTGCGTGAATGCACAAAGGTGAGTTTTGTTGATGTTATTGACTTGTGTGGAGTGCTAATCGGGCATATTTGGTCACTGCATGACTGCAAGCTAATCGATGCTAACATGCTATTTAGGCTAGCTATATGTACATATTGCGTCATTATGCCTCATTTGAGGTCATTTAGTTTCCTTTAAGTCCTCTTAATTCAATTTATATCTCATGACACACTATGGGTTTTAATTTTTTGTGGCTCCAGACAGATTTGTTTTTGTATTTTTGGTCCAATATGGCTCTTTCAACATTTTGGGTCTCTTACGTGAATGAGATCAATAATATTATTTGATATTTTACGCTAATGTGTTCATCATTTCACACATAAGTCGCTCCTGAGTATAAGTCGCACCCCCGGCCAAACTATGAAAAAAACTGCGATTTATAGTCCGAAAAATACGGTACTCGATATATCCCGGGTTTGTCTCAGTGCGATATAGAAAATGACTATATGGTGATATTGGAGTATACGTTCTCACGCAGTTGCTTTTAGCTGCGGGCATTACACTACAGGCTCTTCTCACTCTTTCTTGTCTCTCCTTCTCACATAAAACAAACGCACATAAACTGGATCATATCAGTACAATGTTTGACTTCTTTACTTAGTCCATTCCATCATTTAATTCCACATACTCATATGCTAAAGGTTCTAAGTGTTGTACGTGCATACAAATGTTTTAAATTACATTTTCCTCTAAGGTTATATTTCTCCTCTTTAGTTGAGAAGAATTGTTGTACATTCTTTGGTAGCAGGTTATAGTTTGCTTTGTACATCATTTTAGCTGTTTGCAATTTTACCAAATCATGGAACTTTAATATTTTTGACTCAATAAATAAAGTGTTTGTATGTTCTCTATATCCAACATTATGTGTCAGTCTAACTGATCTTTTTTGTAACACGGTTAGCGAATGTAGCGCACATTTGTAGTTATTTCCACATATTTCTGCACAATAACTCAGATATGGTAACACTAGCGAGCAGTAGAGAATATGAAGTGATTTTTGGCCCAGGACGTATTTTTCTTTATTCATTATTGAAATGTTTTTTTGCCACCTTATGTTGTATGTTTTGTATATGAGATTTCCAGTTCATTTGATCACCTATTAATACGCCCACAAATCTGGTTTCTTTTACCCTTTCAATATCTACTCCGTCTATTTGTATACGTGGATGATGCTCTTTTCTACTGTTACCAAATAGCATTATTTTAGTTTAGTTTTAGTTTGGGGTCATTGTCCTGTTGGAACACTCAACTGTGCCCATACTTGCCAACCCTCTCGGATTTTCCGGGAGACTCCCGAAATTCAGCGCCTCTCCCGAAAAACTCCCGAAATTCAGGCGGAGCTGGAGGCCACGCCCCCTCCAGCTCCATGCGGACCTGAGTGACATGTTGACAACACACAACAACAGCGTCTACCGTAAAGCAGTTGGTCTGCCGTAAACAGCAATGTTGTGACACTTTTAAACAGGACAATACTGCCATCTACTGGACATACATATGTGACCCACCCATAATGTGTCACATTTTTGTGTTGATTTATTTATTTTATTTTGTGGTTT